>NC_074675.1:57666888-57814388 GCF_029448725.1 Salvelinus fontinalis
AAAGCCATAACACCCTCTGTGTTCTGTTAGACAGGTAACTCTTTATCCACATTATAGCAGGGGGTGTAAAGCCATAACACCCTCTGTGTTCTGTTAGACAGGTAACTCTTTATCCACATTATAGCAGGGGGTGTAAAGCCATAACACCCTCTGTGTTCTGTTAGACAGGTAACTCTTTATCCACATTATAGCAGGGGGTGTAAAGCCATAACACATTATAGCAGGGGGTGTAAAGCCATAACACATTATAGCAGGGGGTGTAAAGCCATAACACCCTCTGTGTTCTGTTAGACAGGTAACTCTTTATCCACATTATAGCAGGGGGTGTAAAGCCATAACACCCTCTGTGTTCTGTTAGACAGGTAACTCTTTATCCACATTATAGCAGGGGGTGTAAAGCCATAACACATTATAGCAGGGGGTGTAAAGCCATAACACCCTCTGTGTTCTGTTAGACAGGTAACTCTTTATCCACATTATAGCAGGGGGTGTAAAGCCATAACACATTATAGCAGGGGGTGTAAAGCCATAACACCCTCTGTGTTCTGTTAGACAGGTAACTCTTTATCCACATTATAGCAGGGGGTGTAAAGCCATAACACATTATAGCAGGGGGTGTAAAGCCATAACACGCACGTTTTTCCAGCAGCAGTCTATGATCGATGATGTCAAAGGCCGCACTGAAGTCTAACAAAACAGCCCCCGCAATCACTTTATCACCAATTTCTCTCAGCCAATCATCAGTCATTTGTGTCAGTGCTGTGCTTGTTTAGTGTCCTTCCCTATAAGCGTGCTGAAATTCTGTTGTCAATCTGTTTACTGTAAAATAGCATTGTATCTGGTTAAACACAATTCTTTCCAAAAGTTCACTAAGGGTTGGTAACAGGCTGATTGGTCGGCTATTTGAGCCAGTAAAGGGGGCTTTACTATTCCCGGGTAGCGGAATGACTTTAGCTTCCCTCCAGGCCTGAGGGCACACGCTCTCTAGTCGGCTTAAATTGAATATGTGGCAAATAGGAGTGACAATATCGTACGCTATTATCCTCAGTAATTTTCCATCCAAGTTGTCAGACCTCAGTGGCTTGTCATTGTTGATAGACAACAATAATTTTTTCACCTCTTCCAAAAGTACAATTCTTGTCTTTCATAATTTGGTCCGATATACTTGGATGTGTGGTGTCAGCGTTTGTTGATGACATGTCTAAACTTGCCAATGAAAAAGTCATTAAATGACTTGGTAATATCAGTGGGTTTTGTAATGAATGAGCCATTTGATTCAATGAATTTCGCCTTTTTTCCCCAAAATGTCATTTTAAGTTGCTTCAAAGATTTTTACTGTTATTCTTTATGTCATTTATCTTTGTTTCATAGTGTAGTTTCTTCCTCTTTATATTCAGTTTAGTCACATGATTTCTCAACTTGCTGTACGTTTTGCTAATCGGTTGTGCAGCCAGACTTATTTGCCATTCCTTTTGCCTCATCCATCTCAACCATACACATTTTAAATTCCTCATTAATCCACAGGGATTTAACAGTTTTTACAGTAATTTTCTTAAAGGGTACATGTTTATCAGTAACTGGGATAACGTTCTGCTAGCGGAACCCCCCCACAACATTCCGCTGAAAAGGCAGCGCGGGAAATTCAAAAATATTTATTTGAAATATGTAGCTTTCACACATTAACAAGTCCAATACAGCAAATGAAAGATAAACATCTTGTTAATCTACCCATCGTATCCGATTTAAAAAATGCTTTACAGCGAAAACACAACATATTATTACGTTAGATCACCACCAAGTCCAAAAAACACACAGCCATTTCCCAGCCAAAGATAGGAGTCACAAAAACAGAAATAGAGATAAAATTAATCACTAACCTTTGATAATCTTCATCAGATGACACTCATAGGACATCATGTTATACAATACATGTATTTTTTGTTCGATAATGTGCATAATAATATATATATATAATATAATATAATATAATTAATATAATTAATTAATTAATATTAATATAATATAATATATATATATATAATATATAATATATATATATATAGATAAAGTTCATATTTATATCCAAAAACCTCAGTTTACATTGGCGCCATGTTCAGAAATGCCTCCAAAATATCCGGAGAAATTGCAGAGAGCCACATCTAATAACAGAAATACTCATCATAAACTTTGAGGAAAGATACATGTTTTACAAAGAATTAAAGATACACTTGTTCTTAATGCAACCGCTGTGTCAGATTTCAAAAAAACTTTACGGAAAAAGCACACCATGCAATAATCTGAGACGGCGCTCAGAAAAAAACAACATTTCTTCGCCATGTTGGAGTCAACAGAAATACGAAATTACATCATAAATATTCCCTTACCTTCGATAATCTTCATCAGAATGCACTGCCAGGAGTCCTAGTTCGACAATAAATTGTTGTTTTGTTCGATAATGTCAATTATTTATGTCCAAGTAGCTACTTTTGCTAGCACGTTCAGTACACATATCCAAACGCTCGTGCAGGTCCAGGCGAACGTCGGACGAAAACTTCAAAAAGTTATATTACAGGTCGAATAAACTTGTCAAACTAAGTAGAGAATCAATCTTTAGGATGTTGTTATCATATATATCCAATAACGTTCCAACCGGAGCATTCCTTCGTGTCTGTAGAAGTTATGGAACGCAAGGCGATATCATGAGGAAAGTGCGTGACCAGGAACTGGCAATCTGCCAGACCACTGACTCATTCCCCTCTCATCCGGCCCCACAACACAGTATAAACTTCATTCAATGTTCTACTGACTGTTGACATCTAGTGGAATGCGTAGGAAGTGCAAACATATCCATATCTTCCTGGGATTTGAATAGGCGATGAGTTGAAAAACAGAGTAGGAGGCAGTTCACTATGGGCACACTATTCATCCAAAGTGAAAATGCTGCCCCCTATCCCTAAAAAGATAAGCAAGTTCATAAATGTGTCAGGTGCAGCGTCTGGTTGCTCCTCATTACACTCCACAGACCAACAATTATTATTTACATCAACAACATAGGAATCACAACAAAACGTCTTGTATGACCTCTTATACACTATATTAGGCCCAGCCTGACCTCTTATACACTATATTAGGCCCAGCCTGACCTCTTATACACTATATTAGGCCCAGCCTGACCTCTTATACACTATATTAGGCCCAGCCTGACCTCTTATACACTATATTAGGCCCAGCCTGACCTCTTATACACTATATTAGGCCCAGCCTGACCTCTTATACACTATATTAGGCCCAGCCTGACCTCTTATACACTATATTAGGCCCAGCCTGACCTCTTATACACTATATTAGGCCCAGCCTGACCTCTTATACACTATATTAGGCCCAGCCTGACCTCTTATACACTATATTAGGCCCAGCCTGACCTCTTATACACTATATTAGGCCCAGCCTGACCTCTTATACACTATATTAGGCCCAGCCTGACCTCTTATACACTATATTAGGCCCAGCCTGACCTCTTATACACTATATTAGGCCCAGCCTGACCTCTTATACACTATATTAGGCCCAGCCTGACCTCTTATACACTATATTAGGCCCAGCCTGACCTCTTATACACTATATTAGGCCCAGCCTGACCTCTTATACACTATATTAGGCCCAGCCTGACCTCTTATACACTATATTAGGCCCAGCCTGACCTCTTATACACTATATTAGGCCCAGCCTGACCTCTTATACACTATATTAGGCCCAGCCTGACCTCTTATACACTATATTAGGCCCAGCCTGACCTCTTATACACTATATTAGGCCCAGCCTGACCTCTTATACACTATATTAGGCCCAGCCTGACCTCTTATACACTATATTAGGCCCAGCCTGTCCTCTTATACACTATATTAGGCCCAGCCTTTGGAACTGTGGTTTTCCTAGATATGGCTACTATATTGTGATCAATAGATCTGATGGATCTGGATACTGCTTTAGAGCTAATGTCTGCAGCGTTAGTAAAGATGTGATCAATACATGTGGATGATTTAGTTCCTGTGTTGTTTGTAACTACCCTGGTAGGTTGACTGATAACCTGAACCAGGTTGCAGGCCCTGGTTACAAGTTTAAGCTTTTTCTGAGCGGAAAGCTTAATTTAGCCAGTCAATATTTAAATCACACAGAAAATATACCTCTCTGTTGATATCACACACATTATCAAGCATTTCACAAATATTATCCAGATACTGACTGTTAGCACTTGGTGGTCTATAGCAGCTTCCCACCAGAATGGGCTTTAGGTGAGGCAGATGAACCTGTAGCCATATTACTTCAACACTATTGAACATGAGATCCTCTCTAAGCTTTACAGGAATGTGGTTCTGAATATAAACAGCAACACCTCCACCATTGGCATTTCTGTATTTTCTGACGATGTTATAACCAATGGGGGGGATCCATAATTAATACACACACACACACACACACACACACACACACACACACACACACACACACACACACACACACACACACACACACACACACACACACACACACACACACACACACACACACACACACACACACACACACACACACCTTAGCTGTGTTTCTGGAAGGAAACCTGCACTGTGTATTCTGTAATGGTGAAAGATAGCAGGTGAAGGAAGGAACGACATCACTTTCCCTTGATTCTTTCCTTCTTCCTTTCCTTCCAGCCAAGGACCTCTGTCCTCCATCAGGGCCGCCATTAAGAGGAGTGAGTGTCTTTTACTCTTCCTGTATTACTCTACACAACAACTGATGACTTGTCTGTAAGTTTCCCCCTTTGGTACAGATCTGGGATCAGCTTCCCCTCAACCAAGCATAACCTTAATCGTTAGTGGGGGGGGGAAATGCAAAACTGACCCAAGATCAGTGTGTAGGCTAAGGGAACTGTTGTTATTGTTATACATCTATATAAGATGGAATCTTTCCCTGGTGTTCGTAGCACTTGCCGCTTTCAAGACAACTGGGAACTGGGAAGAATACGAGGTGAAATCGTGACGTTGGTGATCTTCAGGTCGGAAAGTCGGAGCTCTAGAAAGAGGCCTGAGTTCCCGAGTTGGAATTCCCGAGTTGGATGACAATTCATAACGATTTTTTGGCAGTTGTACCTGTTTTTTGTTTTTTCCTGAGTTCCCAATTGTCTTGAATGCGCTGAAGTCGGAAGTCTGAGATTTCCAAGTTCCCAGTTGTTTTGAACACGGCATAATGACGAGGCCATCTTATGTTATGAGCTTTATAATGAGTGTGATGGTTACATTGCCCTTCTGTCCCTTGTGAAAGAGGTTTTCAGACCTCAATAGTACTTCCTGGTTAAATAAAAATCCATTAAAAAAACGGTGTTTCTCTGCCTCAGCGTCAACTAGATCCACTTCCCCGAGCGAGAGCAACCCCAGAAACAGGAGGTAAGTTTCACAGCTGAGTTTAGTGACGCATTTCATAGATCCAGATCAGATCCAGATCAGATCCACATCAGATACAGATCAGATCCACATCAGATACAGATCAGATCCAGATCAGATCCAGATCACATACACCCAACTTCTAGCTTTCTGGTGTTTTCATCATGATAGATTGAGCTTTGATTACATGCCTCTGGCCTGTGGCGTGCTGATGCCCTCTCCATGTTATTAAAGCCGTCCAGAGATCACCATCCTATCAGCTGAGCCGCTGGCGTCCAACACCTGGTTCCCCGGGGCTTCTGGGGGATTCCCTCCACCCCCTCCTCCTGCTGCTATGATCTGGAGCAGTAGTATACCTCCTACTATACAGGTAACTTACCCTCCTCCTCCTCCTCGTCCTCCTCCTCCCACCACTATGATCTGGGGCAGTAGTATACCTCCTACTATACAGGTAACTAACCCTCCTCCTCTTCCTCGTCGTCCTCCTCCCACCACTATGATCTGGGACAGCAGTATACCTCCTACTATACAGGTAACTTACCCTCCTCCTCGTCCTCCTCCTCCCACCACTATGATCTTGGGGAGCAGTATACCACCTACTATAGGGTACAGAAAGAATGGTGTGGACGACAATTTAATCTTCTTATGATGATGGACACCGACATCACCTTCTATAATATGATGATGGACACCCACATCATCTATAATATGATGAGGGACACCCACGTCACCTTCTATAATATGATGATGGACACCCACGTCATCTATAATGTGATGAGGGACACCCACGTCATCTATAATATGATGATGGACACCCACGTCATCTATAATATGATGATGGACACCCACGTCATCTATAATATGATGATGGACACCCACGTCACCTTCTATAATATGATGATGGACACCCACGTCATCTATAATATGAAGATGGACACCCACGTCATCTATAATATGATGATGGACACCCACGTCACCTTCTATAATATGATGATGGACACCCACGTCATCTATAATGTGATGAGGGACACCCACGTCATCTATAATATGATGATGGACACCCACGTCATCTATAATATGATGATGGACACCCACGTCATCTATAATATGATGATGGACACCCACGTCACCTTCTATAATATGATGATGGACACCCACGTCATCTATAATATGAAGATGGACACCCACGTCACCTATAACATGATGATGGACACCCACGTCACCTTCTATAATATGATGAGGGACACCCACGTCATCTATAATATGAAGATGGACACCCACGTCATCTATAATATGATGATGGACACCCACGTCATCTATAATATGATGATGGACACCCACGTCACCTTCTATAATATGATGATGGACACCCACGTCACCTTCTATAATATGATGATGGACACCCACGTCACCTTCTATAATATGATGATGGACACCCACGTCACCTATAATATGATGATGGACACCCACGTCATCTATAATGTGATGAGGGACACCCACGTCATCTATAATATGATGATGGACACCCACGTCATCTATAATATGATGATGGACACCCACGTCACCTTCTATAATATGATGATGGACACCCACGTCACCTATAATATGATGATGGACACCCACGTCATCTATAATATGATGATGGACACCCACGTCACCTATAATATGATGATGGACACCCACGTCATCTTCTGTAATATGATGATGGACACCCACGTCATCTATAATATGATGATGGACACCCACGTCACCTTCTATAATATGATGATGGACACCCACGTCATCTATAATATGATGATGGACACCCACGTCATCTATAATATGATGATGGACACCCACGTCACCTTCTATAATATGATGATGGACACCCACGTCACCTTCTATAATATGATGATGGACACCCACGTCATCTATAATATGATGATGGACACCCACGTCATCTATAATATGATGATGGACACCCACGTCATCTATAATATGAAGATGGACACCCACGTCACCTTCTATAATATGATGATGGACACCCACGTCACCTTCTATAATATGATGATGGACACCCACGTCACCTTCTATAATATGATGATGGACACCCACGTCACCTTCTATAATATGAAGATGGACACCCACGTCATCTATAATATGATGATGGACACCCACGTCACCTTCTATAATATGAAGATGGACACCCACGTCATCTATAATATGATGATGGACACCCACGTCACCTTCTATAATATGAAGATGGACACCCACGTCATCTATAATATGATGATGGACACCCACGTCACCTATAACATGATGATGGACACCCACGTCACCTTCTATAATATGATGATGGACACCCACGTCATCATCTATAATGTGAAGATGGACACCCACGTCATCATCTATAATGTGAAGATGGACACCCACGTCATCATCTATAATGTGATGATGGACACCCACGTCATCATCTATAATGTGATGATGGACACCCACGTCATCATCTATAATATGAAGATGGACACCCACGTCACCTTCTATAATATGATGATGGACACCCACGTCATCTATAATATGATGATGGACACCCACGTCACCTATAATATGATGATGGACACCCACGTCACCTTCTATAATATGATGATGGACACCCACGTCACCTTCTATAATATGAAGATGGACACCCACGTCACCTTCTATAACATGATGGTGGACACCCACGTCATCATCTATAATATGATGATGGACACCCACGTCATCTATAATATGATGATGGACACCCACGTCATCTATAATATGATGATGGACACCCACGTCACCTTCTATAATATGATGATGGACACCCACGTCACCTATAATATGATGATGGACACCCACGTCATCTATAATATGATGAGGGACACCCACGTCATCTATAATGTGATGATGGACACCCACGTCATCTATAATATGATGATGGACACCCACGTCATCTATAATATGATGATGGACACCCACGTCACCTTCTATAACATGATGGTGGACACCCACGTCAACTTCTATAATATGATGATGGACACCCACGTCACCTTCTATAATATGATGATGGACACCCACGTCACCTATAACATGATGGTGGACACCCACGTCATCATCTATAATATGATGATGGACACCCACGTCACCTATAATATGATGATGGACACCCACGTCACCTTCTATAATATGATGATGGACACCCACGTCACCTTCTATAACATGATGGTGGACACCCACGTCACCTTCTATAATATGAAGATGGACACCCACGTCATCTTCTATAATATGAAGATGGACACCCACGTCATCTATAATATGATGATGGACACACCTACTCAGTCAAGGGTTTTTCTTTATTTGTACTAGGGGGGAACGAGGGGAACGGCACCTCCGTACCTTCAGGCTCTGATCAGGCCCTACACCCAAACAAGGGCACTGCGTTCATCCACCTCTGGCCTGCTCGCCTCCCTACCTCTGAGGAAGTACAGTTCCCGCTCAGCCCAGTCAAAACTGTTCGCTGCTCTGGCCCCCCAATGGTGGAACAAACTCCCTCACGACGCCAGGACAGCGGAGTCAATCACCACCTTCCGGAGACACCTGAAACCCCACCTCTTTAAGGAATACCTAGGATAGGATAAAGTAATCCTTCTAACCCCCCCCTCCCACTTAAAAGAGTTAGATGCACTATTGTAAAGTGGTTGTTCCACTGGATATCATAAGGTGAATGCACCAATTTGTAAGTCGCTCTGGATAAGAGCGTCTGCTAAATGACTTAAATGTAAATGTAAATGTACTATTTTCTACATTGTAGAATAATAGTGAAGACATCAATACTATGACATACACATTAGGGAATCATGTAATAACCAAAAACGTGTTAAACAAATCAAAATATATTTTATAAACTCAGCAAAAAAAGAAATGTCCTCTCACTGTCAACTGCATTTATTTTCAGGAAACTTAACATGTGTAAATATTTGTATGAACATTACAAGTTACAACAACTGAGATATAAACTGAACAAGTTCCACAGACATGTGACTAACAGAAATGGAATAGTGTGTCCCTGAACAAAGGTGGGGTTAAAATCAAAAGTAACAGTCAGTATCTGGTGTGGCCACCAGCTGCATTAAGTACTGCAGTGCATCTCCTCCTCATGAACTGCACCAGATTTGCCAGTTCTTGCTGTGAGATGTTACCCCACTCTACCACCAAGGCACCTGCAAGTTCCCGGACATTCCTGGGGGGAATGGCCCTAGCCCTCACCCTCCGATCCAACAGGTCCCAGACGTGCTCAATGGGATTGAGATCCGGGCTCTTCGCTGGCTATGGCAGAACACTGACATTCCTGTCTTGCAAGAAATCACACACAGAACGAGCAGTATGGCTGGTGGCATTGTCATGCTGGAGGGTCATGTCAGGATGAGCCTGCAGGAAGGGTACCACATGAGGGAGGAGGATGTCTTCCCTGTAGCGCACAGCGTTGAGATTGCCTGCAATGACAACAAGCTCAGTCCGATGATGCTGTGACACACCGCCCCAGACCATGACGGACCCTCCACCTCCACCTCGATCCTGCTCCAGAGTACAGGCCTCGGTGTAACGCTCATTCCTTCGACGGTAAACGCAAATCTGACCATCACCCCTGGTGAGACAAAACCGCGACTCGTCAGTGAAGAGCACTTTTTGCCAGTCCTGTTTGGTCTAGCAACGGTGGGTTTGTGCCCATAGGCGACGTTGTTGCCGGTGATGTCTGGTGAGGACCTGCCTTACAACAGGCCTACAAGCCATCAGTCCAGCCTCTCTCAGCCTATTGCGAACAGTCTGAGCACTGATGGAGGGATTGTGCGTTCCTGTTGTAACTCGGGCAGTTGTTGTTGCCATCCTGTACCTGTCCCGCAGGTGTGATGTTCAGATGTACCGATCCTGTGCAGGTGTTGTTACACGTGGTCTGCTACTGCGAGGACGATCAGCTGTCCGTTCTGTCTCCCTGTAGCGCTGTCTTAGGCGTCTCACAGTACGGACATTGCCATTTATTGCCCTGGCCACATGCAGCATGCCTAACGCACGTTCACACAGATGATAAGGGACCCTGGGCATCTTTCTTTTGGTGATTTTCAGAGTCAGTAGAAATGCGTCTTTAGTGTCCTAAGTTTTCATAACTGTGACCTTAGTTGCTTACCGTCTGTAAGCTGTTAGTGTCTTATTAAAGACCGTTCCACAGGTGCATGTTCATTAATTGTTTATGGTTCATTGAACAAGCATGGGAAACAGTGTTTAAACCCTTTTTAATGAAGATCTGTGAAGTTATTTGGATTTTTATGAATTATCTTTGAAAGACAGGGTCCTGAAAAGGGGACGTTTCTTTTTTTGCTGAGTTTATTTGAGATTCTTCAAAGTAGCCACCCGTTGCCTTGGTGACAGCTTTGCACACTCTTGGCATTCTCTCAACAAGCTTCATGGGGTAGTCACTTGGAATGCATTTCCAACTATCTTGAAGGAGTTCCCACATATGCTGAGCACTTGTTGGCTGCTTTTCCTTCACTCTGTGGTCCAACTCATCCCAATTCATCTCAATTGGTTTGAGGTCAGGTGATTGTGGAGGCCAGGTCATCTGATGTGTTTAATACCATTCCATTGATTCCATTCCAGCCATTACAATGAGCCCATCCTCCTATAGCTCCTCCCACCAGCCTCAACTGACAAGTGACTGATATTTTTAAAGACAAACGTATAAAATATATAAAACATATAAATCCACTTCTAACAACAGTACCTGACCAGGTAACTTACCACCTACCTACCTGTACCTTATTTAGTCAGACCATACAGGTTATATACCCTATCCTACCACACCTGACCAGGTAACTTACCACCTACCTACCTGTACCTTATCTAGTCAGACCATACAGGTTATATACCCTATCCTACCACACCTGACCAGGTAACTTACCACCTACCTACCTGTACCTTATCTAGTCAGACCATACAGGTTATATACCCTATCCTACCACACCTGACCAGGTAACTTATCACCTACCTACCTGTACCTTATCTAGTCAGACCATACAGGTTATATACCCTATCCTACCACACCTGACCAGGTAACTTACCACCTACCTACCTGTACCTTATCTAGTCAGACCATACAGGTTATATACCCTATCCTACCACACCTGACCAGGTAACTTACCACCTACCTACCTGTACCTTATCTAGTCAGACCATACAGGTTATATACCCTATCCTACCACACCTGACCAGGTAACTTACCACCTACCTACCTGTACCTTATCTAGTCAGACCATACAGGTTATATACCCTATCCTACCACACCTGACCAGGTAACTTACCACCTACCTACCTGTACCTTATCTAGTCAGACCATACAGGTTATATACCCTATCCTACCACACCTGACCAGGTAACTTACCACCTACCTACCTGTACCTTATCTAGTCAGACCATACAGGTTATATACCCTATCCTACCACACCTGACCAGGTAACTTACCACCTACCTACCTGTACCTTATCTAGTCAGACCATACAGGTTATATACCCTATCCTACCACACCTGACCAGGTAACTTACCACCTACCTACCTGTACCTTATCTAGTCAGACCATACAGGTTATATGCCCTATCCTACCACACCTGACCAGGTAACTTACCACCTACCTACCTGTACCTTATCTAGTCAGACCATACAGGTTATATGCCCTATCCTACCACACCTGACCAGGTAACTTACCACCTACCTACCTGTACCTTATCTAGTCAGACCATACAGGTTATATACCCTATCCTACCACACCTGACCAGGTAACTTACCACCTACCTACCTGTACCTTATCTAGTCAGACCATACAGGTTATATGCCCTATCCTACCACACCTGACCAGGTAACTTACCACCTACCTACCTGTACCTTATCTAGTCAGACCATACAGGTTATATACCCTATCCTACCACACCTGACCAGGTAACTTACCACCTACCTACCTGTACCTTATCTAGTCAGACCATACAGGTTATATACCCTATCCTACCACACCTGACCAGGTAACTTACCACCTACCTACCTGTACCTTATCTAGTCAGACCATACAGGTTATATACCCTATCCTACCACACCTGACCAGGTAACTTACCACCTACCTACCTGTACCTTATCTAGTCAGACCATACAGGTTATATGCCCTATCCTACCACACCTGACCAGGTAACTTACCACCTACCTACCTGTACCTTATCTAGTCAGACCATACAGGTTATATACCCTATCCTACCACACCTGACCAGGTAACTTACCACCTACCTACCTGTACCTTATCTAGTCAGACCATACAGGTTATATGCCCTATCCTACCACACTTGACCAGGTAACTTACCACCTACCTACCTGTACCTTATCTAGTCAGACCATACAGGTTATATACCCTATCCTACCACACCTGACCAGGTAAATTACGGTATTATCCATACCTGTCAAGGTTTCAATTCCTGTGGCTATACTCTGAGTTCTGTTCTTTCAGCTGTGAGTCATTCATAGTTTTGTTGACATTTTCCCTCCCTCTCTCCCTCCC
Organism: Salvelinus fontinalis; assembly: GCF_029448725.1. Lineage (NCBI taxonomy): Eukaryota > Metazoa > Chordata > Actinopteri > Salmoniformes > Salmonidae > Salvelinus > Salvelinus fontinalis. Next base: position 57,679,918 of record NC_074675.1, read on the forward strand.
TCCCTCCCTCCCTCCCTCCCTCCCTCCCTCCCTCCCTCCCTCCCTCCCTCCCTCCCTCCCTCCCTCCCTCCCTCCCTCCCTCCCTCCCTCCCTCCCTCCAGCCCCCTCCTTCTTATGACGAGGTGATTAGAGAGAAGAGTCAGGTACAGGTGTTGCCTCCTTCCTTCTCCTCCTCCCCCCGACACTCCGTCTCCACAACTACCATCGCCACGCAGACTGACACTGGACTGGAATTCTCAGCAGTGGCCCACGGCCACGCCCCCAACCAGAGAGGCTCTGTGGGTAAGAGAGGGGCGAGGAGAGAGGGGTTGTTTAGCGTGAGGAGTTGGTACATTACGAAAGTGTGAGGTACACAATGTGACAGTGCTTCTTTTGGTTTTAATGATGGGCTGTTCAGTTCCAAGACACATTACCAGAAAGGGACACAATAAAGAATTATTAGTATTACTATTATTAGTAGTCATATTATTGTTATTATTATTATTATTGTTATTAGATCATGTGTTGTGTGTTTGTAGCCAGGAGACCTCCAAAGCCTCCCAGACCTTCCTATCCCTATACAGCCAAACCGTCGCACCCTGATGACACGACGTCGCACGCTGATGACACACTCATCTTCCTAGAAGACAGTCCAGCACTACGCACACACACTCAGACCAGCAGACACACCGTCATACACACAGAGGAGACTAGACCAACAGCGTTTCACTATGATCTCTTGACCTCTGTTCCTTTCTCACCTCTGACCTCTGCCTCTGGCAGCCAAACCGACCAATGGGAGAAGTCCTCCTTCGTCCTCCCCCCTCATTCCACTGTCTTGACAACGCCCTCCGACCTTCCTCTGCCCCATAACCAGCCCAGGCCACGTCCTCGCACAAAGAATAACCTCCGACCAATCAGGAGAGAGGTCAAAGTTCAGACCCTGGTGAGGCTGGGACAGACAGGATGTGAGGTCACAGAGAACCAAGAAGTGAGTCATCATGGGGGGAAGTACCTTCAGGATCTCCTGGATGCCTTCAGTTCCGACGATTGGGGCTTCCCTGATCACCATAGCAACGACGAAGTAGAGAGGGACTTGAGAGGAGAAGAAGAAGAGGAGGAGGAGGAAGATATAAGAGCCAGGATACAAGCCTTCGAGCTGCAGCAGCAACAGGAGGACCATGGTAACCATGCAGACAGTGACCACGGAGATGGAGCGTTGCTAGGGGGTGGAAAACCTGAACCCCGCCCCCGAGTACAAGCACTCCCCAAACCAGCCCCAGTCATCACCCGGAAACCCTCCCTCGCTGCCAAGACCTCCTCCCGCAAAGGATTGTGGGAAGATGGAGGCTCACTTGCGATAGACTTGAACTTGACTGTTGATACAGTTACCACCTCCCAACCCACACCCACTGACCCCCCACCTACCGAGACCCCCTCAAGTACCCCTGTCCTTTCTCCTGTCCCTGTTACAGCTCTTAGTACCCCTGTCCCAGTCCTCGCACCCCTACCCCAGCTTCCTAGAAAGCTCCCCTCTGAACCCCAAAGACCAGACCACCAGGTGGGGCAGACAGAAGGGACCCCCCTACTCCGTCCCCCTCCAAGACCTCCAGTAGCAACCAGGACCAACGGGGCCGTGGTACCCCAGGAGAGAAGCACTGTGGTCGGCCTATCAACACCAGCGTTACCCCCTAAACCGTCCGTAGACCTCCACAGCAACAACACTAGACCAAGTGTTGCTCAGAAGCCCACTGCCATGTCATCATCCCGTAGAGCGAGTGGTAAGTTTGTGTGTGTGTGTGTGTGTGTGTGTGTGTGTGTGTGTGTGTGTGTGTGTGTGTGTGTGTGTGTGTGTGTGTGTGTGTGTGTGTGTGTGTGTGTGTTAAGCACTAAGCTTAAGACACTTAATGCAGCCATAGGCTTCGCGTTGGGCCTCATGCCGCGTTCACGTGCTAGTCGCAACTAGGAAACTCTGACATTTCCCGACTTGCTAACTGGATGTAGTTATACGGTGCCGCGTTCAACCAGTTAGCTAGGTTGTAATTTTCCAAGTTTCCGACTAGCACTTGATGAGAGCCAGGATACAAGCCTTCGAGCTGCAGCAGCAACAGGAGGACCATGGTAACCATGGAGATGGAGCGTTGCTGTTTTAGAACAGACCTTATTCACACCATAAATCCCGGGTTCTCGTGCCTTATTGCTTTTATAAAATGGTTGCCAACATATTTATAAAAAAGATGATGTTTTCATAGATGTTTGTTTTAATGAGTAAATGTATTATATTTGATCCTTTCAACAGAAAATATTGTCTGGGGAAAAAGCCAGCTAGTTCTGAGATTCAGAAGTTGGTAACCAAACAATCATTCTATCCATTCTATTTGCAATGGTTGCTATATGCTAAACAAAACATTGGCATGGTTCTATGCAGGCTAGCTACGTCTCCTTTGCTAGCTAGCCAACTAAATCTAACACATCATCACATCAAGCACATGGCCACAGTAAAAGACAGGAACCTTCTCGCTAGCCATGATTGGCTGAGATAATGGGCTGGACATGCCGAGAGATGAGTTTGGATTGTAGCACGTTTTCTGTCTATAATGTGAGCTGGTCGGTATATGTAGGTAATCCTGTCGAACGCAGCTTTTTTGTAAAAAAGATATCACAAAGTAGAACTGCATCAGTGTTGCTCTCCCCTTTCTGGAGGACCGAGTTTTGAAATCAGTGGAATTAAAGTATGATATTTAAGGAGATGGAGAAAATTCTGGCGTTTGATTGCAAGGGAGTCGAAAAGAGAACACACAGAGAAGGCTGTTGTGTAAAACACCTGTCTCCGGATTACATCTTCAAACTAAAGGGCAACCATCCGTGACAGAGCGGGAGAAGCGTCCATCCATGTATACGGGTAAAATAGTCTAGCCAGCTACATTTTCAGAAATTACACATTTCTAATTTTGTCAGAAAGTCGTTTTCATTTGCAAGTTAAAGCATAGTGTTAGCTAGCTAGCTGACTCGCTAGCTAACGTTACGTGTATGATCTTTGTAGTAATATTATTTGTATCTCAGAGCCATTTGCTTTGCTAGTTTTAGCCTAATGTTAGCTAGCTATCAGGGTAGTAACGTTATGAGTTGGGATTATGGTTTATTGTTTAGCTAGCTCTGAGTCTCTTGCTAGTTACATGTCTGAACAAAAGACTCTATTATGCAAGTAATCATTTCAATAGAATGTTTATGATGTCCTTGCGACAACTGTCGATAGACGTAGCTGGTAAATTCGCTCTGGCTACCTACTCCGATTTCAGAGCACTCTCGTCTCAGTGTGTCAGAGTGCAGAATAACTGGCGGATTTAACAACGCTCAACACCCGTTGAATATGGCTGGTGTCAGTAAACATTGGAGGAAAAGAAAGTAATTCAATTGTTGCAAGCAGCACAGTTAGTCAACAACACATAAAAACAGCCTAACCAGCTCTGCTAGTGAGAGTAAAATGGTGTGAGCGGTTCTCTCATTTGTGTCTGGAAGTAGTTAGCCAACGTTAACTACTACACACACACAGGACACACATACACGCTGGAGACACACACACTAGAAGTAGTTAGCCAACGTTAGCTACTACACACACACAGGACACACACATACACGCTGGAGACACACGCACACAACACTAGAAGTAGTTAGCCAACGTTAGCTACTACACACACACAGGACACACACATACACGCTGGAGACACACACACACACACACACTAGAAGTAGTTAGCCAACGTTAGCCACTTGGGTGCTCGACTGTTGTTGTCAGGTCAGAAAGCTCGGATCAACCGATCTCTGCCGGAGCGTCCACTGAACGCTCCGAATGTAGGAACGTACAATCTGACAACGTTCTGGGCATTAGTAAACCCACTCCAGATTAAATTTACAAACACAACCGTAGTAAAAATGCAGTCTGTCCTTATGCATAGACTGCTTTATAGAATAGACAAAAGGTGGAAATTATAGGCAATTAGCAAGACACCCCCAATAAAGGAGTGGTTCTGCAGGTGGTGACCACAGACCACTTCTCAGTCCCTATGCTTCCTGGCGGATGTTTTGGTCACTTTTGAATGCTGGCGGTGCTCTCACTCTAGTGATAGCATGAGACGGAGTCTACAACCCACACAAGTGGCTCAGGTAGTGCAGCTTATTCAGGATGGCACATCAATGCGAGCTGTGGCAAGAAGGTTTGCTGTGTCTGTCAGCATAGTGTCCAGAGCATGGAGGCGCTACCAGGAAACAGGCCAGTACATCCTGAGACGTGGAGGAGGCCATAGGAGGGCAACAACCCAGCAGCAGGACCGCTACCTCCGCCTTTGTGCAAGGAGGAGCAGGAGGAGCACTGCCAGAGCCCTGCAAAATGACCTCCAGCAGGCCACAAATGTGTATGTGTCTGCTCAAACGGTCAGAAACAGACTCCATGAGGGTGGTATGAGGGCCCGACGTCCACAGGTGGGGGTTGTGCTTACAGCCCAAAACCGTGCAGGACGTTTGGCATTTGCCAGAGAACACCAAGATTGGCAAATTCGCCACTGGCGCCCTGTGCTCTTCACAGATGAAAGCAGGTTCACACTGAGCACATGAGCACATGTGACAGACGTGACAGAGTCTGGAGACGCCGTGGAGAACGTTCTGCTGCCTGCAACATCCTCCAGCATGACCGGTTTGGCGGTGGGTCAGTCATGGTGTGGGGTGGCATTTCTTTGGGGGTCCGCACAGCTCTCCATGTGCTCGCCAGAGGTAGCCTGACTGCCATTAGGTACCGAGATGAGATCCTCAAACCCCTTGTGAGACCATCTGTTGGTGCGGTTGGCCCTGGGTTCCTCCTAATGCAAGACAATGCTAGACCTCATGTGGCTGGAGTGTGTCAGCAGTTCCTGCAAGAGGAAGGCATTGATGCTATGGACTGGCCCGCCCGTTCCCCAGACCTGAATCCAATTGAGCACATCTGGGACATCATGTCTCGCTCCATCCACCAACGCCACGTTGCACCACAGACTGTCCAGGAGTTGGCGGATGCTTTAGTCCAGGTCTGGGAGGAGATCCCTCAGGAGACCATCCGCCACCTCATCAGGAGCATGCCCAGGCGTTGTAGGGAGGTCATACAGGCACGTGGAGGCCACACACACTACTGAGCCTCATTTTGACTTGTTTTAAGGACATTACATTAAAGTTGGATCAGCCTGTAGTGTGGTTTTCCACTTCAATTTTGAGTGGGACTCCAAATCCAGACCTCCATGGGTTGATACATTTGATTTACATTGATCATTTTTGTGTGATTTTGTTGTCAGCATATTCAACTATGTAAAGAAAAAAGTATTTAATAAGAATATTTCATTCATTCAGATCTAGGATGTGTTATTTTAGTGTTCCCTTTATTTTTTTGAGCAGTGTATATACTACACATTATATACATACTACACATATTATATATACTATACATTATATATACTACACATATTATATATACTACACATGTTACTCCAATGTAAACTAGTGTTTGCTACACATATTTCTGCAATGTAAAGTGGTATACTTGCTATAAAGCAACCCACAGTGTAAAGCAACATATCGTGTAAAGCAACCCACCGTGTAAAGCAACCCACCGTGTAAAGCAACCCACCGTGTAAAGCAACCCACCGTGTAAAGCAACCCACCGTGTAAAGCAACCCACCGTGTGAAGCAACCCACCGTGTGAAGCAACCCACCGTGTGAAGCAACCCACCGTGTAAAGCAACATATCGTGTGAAGCAAACCACCTTGTAAAGCAACCCACCGTGTAAAGCAACCCACAGTGTAAAGCAACCCACCGTGTAAAGCAACCCACCGTGTAAAACAACCCACCTTGTAAAGCAACCCACCGTGTAAAGCAACCCACCGTGTAAAGCAACCCACCGTGTGAAGCAACCCACAGTGTAAAGCAACCCACCGTGTAAAGCAACCCACCGTGTAAAGCAACCCACCGTGTAAAGCAACCCACAGTGTAAAGCAACATATCGTGTAAAGCAACCCACCGTGTAAAGCAACATATCGTGTAAAGCAACCCACCGTGTAAAGCAACATATCGTGTAAAGCAACCCACCGTGTAAAGCAACCCACCGTGTAAAGCAACCCACCGTGTAAAGCAACCCACCGTGTGAAGCAAACCCACCGTGTGAAGCAAACCCACCGTGTAAAGCAACCCACAGTGTAAAGCAACCCACAGTGTAAAGCAACCCACCGTGTAAAGCAACCCACCGTGTAAAGCAACCCACCGTGTAAAGCAACATATCGTGTAAAGCAACCCACCGTGTAAAGCAACCCACCGTGTAAAGCAACATATCGTGTAAAGCAACATATCGTGTAAAGCAACCCACCGTGTAAAGCAACCCACAGTGTAAAGCAACCCACCGTGTAAAGCAACCCACCGTGTAAAGCAACCCACAGTGTAAAGCAACCCACCGTGTAAAGCAACCCACCGTGTGAAGCAACCCACAGTGTAAAGCAACCCACCTTGTAAAGCAACATATCGTGTAAAGCAACCCACCGTGTAAAGCAACATATCGTGTAAAGCAACCCACCGTGTAAAGCAACATATCGTGTAAAGCAACCCACCGTGTGAAGCAACCCACAGTGTGAAGCAACCCACAGTGTGAAGCAACCCACAGTGTGAAGCAACCCACAGTGTAAAGCAACCCACAGTGTAAAGCAACCCAGTCCTCACCTCCAGTCTTATCCTCAGCTCCAGCCCAAAAGAAAGCCCCAGTGGTCTCCTCAGAGTGTGAACCTCCTCTTCCTCCTCGGTAAGTGTGTCTGTCTGTCGGTCTTGTCTGTCTGTCTCTCTGTCTCTCTGTCTGTCTGTCTGTCGGTCTTGTCTCTCTGTCTGTCTGTCTGTCTGTCTGTCGGTCTTGTCTCTCTGTCTCTCTGTCTCTCTGTCTGTCTGTCTGTCTGTCTGTCTGTCTGTCTGTCTGTCTGTCTGTCTGTCCATGTCCTGGACTCCTGATAGACTTAGCTTGTAGTTGCTCTCCAGTTTACACATAGAATACTAATAAAAATAGTTTATACCACAGCGTGGTTGAATACTCCTTTGTGATTGGCTAGAAGGGGCATTCTACAATGGACATTAAAACCAAATATAGAACTAATGATGAACAACTGGGTGGTGTCCTTAAATATAGAACTAAACTCTGCAAAAAAACAAAATGTCCCTTTTTCAGGACCCTGTCTTTCAAAGATAATTTGTAAAAAATCCAAATAACTTCACAAATCTTCATTGTAAAGGTTTTAAACACTGTTTCCCATGCTTGTTCAATGACCCATAAACAATTAATGAACATGCACCTGTGGAACGGTCGTTAAGACTCTAACAGCTTACAGACGGTAGGCAATTAAGGTCACAGTTATGACAACTTAGGACACTAAAGAGGCGTTACTACTGACTCTGAAAAACACCAAAAGAAAGATGCCCAGGGTCCCTGCTCATCTGCGTGAATGTGCCTTAGGCATGCTGCAAGGAGGCATGAGGACTGCAGATGTGGCCAGGGCAATACATTGAAATGTCCGTACTGTGAGACGCCTAAGACAGCTCTACAGGGAGACAGGACGGACAGTTGATGGATGATCAACCGCAGTGGCAGACCACGTGTAACAACACCTGCACAGGATCGGTACATCTGAACATCACACCTGCGGGACAGGTACAGGATGGCAACAACAACTGCCCTAGTTACACCAGGAACGCACAATCCCTCCATCAGTGCTGACTGTCCACAATAGGCTGAGAGAGGCTGGACTGAGGGCTTGTAGGCCTGTTGTTAGGCAGGTCCTCACCAGACATCACCGGCAACAACGTCACCTATGGGCACAAACCCACCGTCGCTGGACCAGACAGGACTGGCAAAAAGTGCTCTTCACTGACGAGTCGTGGTTTTGTCTCACCAGGGGCGATGGTCGGATTTGCGTTTACCGTCGAAGGAATGAGCGTTACACCGAGGCCTGTACTCTGGAGTGGGTTCGATTTGGAGGTGGAGGGTCCATCATGGTCTGGGGCGGTGTGTCACAGCATCATCGGACTGAGCTTGTTGTCGTTGCAGGCAATCTCAACGCTGTGCGTTACAGGGAAGACATCCTCCTCCCTCATGTGGTACCCTTCCTGCAGGCTCATCCTGACATGACCCTCCAGCATGACAATGCCACCAGCCATACTGCTCGTTCTGTGCGTGATTTCCTGCAAAACAGGAATGTCAGTGTTCTGCCATGGCCAGCGAAGAGCCCGTATCTCAATCCCATTGAGCACGTCTGGGACCTGTCGTTTCGGAGGGTGGCTAGGGCCATTCCCCCCAGAAATGTCCGGGAACTTGCAGGTGCCTTGGTGGAAGAGTGGGGTAACATCTCACAGCAAGAACTGCAAATCTGGTGCAGTTCATGAGGAGGAGATGCACTGCAGTACTTAATGCAGCTGGTGGCCACACCAGATACTGACTGTTACCTTTGATTTTGACCCCCCCATTGTTCAGGGACACATTATTCCATTTCTGTTAGTCACATGTCTGTGGAACTTGTTCAGTTTATGTCTCAGTTGTTGAATCTTGTTATGTTCATACAAATATTTACACATGTTAAGTTTGTTGAAAATAAATGCAGTTGACAGTGAGAGGATGGTTTTTTGCTGAGTTTAAGAGAATGAACAACTGGGTGGTGTCCTTAAATATAGAACTAATAGAATGAACGATTAGCAACCAAAAGTTGAAAAATGATGAATTCTCTTCTAAAATTCCAATGTTTTTTCTACCGGTAAATGTGTTTTTTAGTATTGTTTTATTTGGTAACTGTGGTATAAGCGCCTCCGTCCTCTACATGAACTCCTCTGTAGTCCTCAGACCCTCTGTAGTCCTCTGTAGTCCTCAGACCCTCTGTAGTCCTCTGTAGTCCTCTGTAGTCCTCAGACCATCTGTAGTCCTCAGACCCTCTGTAGTCCTCTATAGTCCTCCTTAGTCCTCAGACCATCTGTAGTCCTCTGTAGTCCTCAGACCCTCTGTAGTCCTCAGACCCTCTATAGTCCTCAGACCCTCTGTAGTCCTCAGACCCTCTGCAGTCCTCAGACCCTCTGTAGTCCTCAGACCCTCTGTAGTCCTCAGACCCTCTGTAGTCCTCTGCGTCATCTATTATTTCCAAGGTAATGTACAGAACGTCAGCGTTTATCCCTTACATAATAACTAGGAACATCTCTTTATATATTCCAGATCACACACACTCTTAACCCCTCTCCTCTCCTCTCCTCTCCTCTCCTCTCTGTGTGTGTCAGACCCCAGGAAGTGTTTAAGATGCTCCCTCTCCGTCCCCCTCCCATGAAGACTGTTCCTGGTCGACACCCACCTCTCCAGGCTGTCTCCTCTACCACATCATCCAATCAGCCACCCCCTGCCCAGGCTGTAGCCGCCCCCGCTTCCGCATCAGCCAACCAACAGGCTGTTCCTGGCCCCTGCACCACTCCATCAGCCAATCAGCCGCAGGGTCAGAGGGCACCAAAGAAAGGCCCCCCTCTACCCCTCCGACCCAGGCCTGGACACCCCCTGTACAAGAGTTACATGGTAAACACACACATCTACATTGGCTTTACATACATACAGTGCTTTCGGAAAGTATTCAGACCCCTTAACTTTTTCCACATTTTGTTACATTACAGCCTTATTCTAACATGGATTAAATTGTTCCCCCCCCCTCAATCTACACACAATACCCCAAAATGACATCACAATACCCCAAAATGACATCACAATACCCCATAATAACATCACAATACCCCATAATGACATCACAATACCCCATAATGACATCACAATACCCCAAAAATGACAAAGCAAAAACAGGTTTTTATACATTTTTGCAAATTTATAAAAAATAAAAAACGTAAATATCACATTTCCATAAGTATTCAGACCCATTACTCAGTACTTTGTTGAAGCACCTTTTGCAGCGATTACAGCCTCAAGTCTTCTTGGGTATGACGCTACAAGCTTGGCACACCTGTATTTGGGGAGTTTCTCCCATTGTTCTCGGCAGATCCTCTCAAGCTCTGTCAGGTTGGACGGGGAGTGTCGGTGCACAGCTATTTTCAGGTCTCTTTTAATACATTTGCAAACATTTCTATAAACCTGTTTTTGCTTCATCATTATGGGGTATTGTGATGTCATTATGGGGTATTGTGATGTCATTATGGGGTATTGTGATGTCATTATGGGGTATTGTGATGTCATTATGGGGTATTGTGTGTAGATTGATGAGGGGAAAAAACGATTGAATCCATTCTAGAATAAGGCTGTAACGTAACAAAATGTGGAAAAAGTCAAGGGGTCTGAATACTTTCTGAATACACTGTATGTGTACAATATACAGTCAACATTTTGGACACCTACTCATTCAAGGGTTTTTCTTTATTTTTTAAACTATTTTCTACATTGTAGAATAATAGTGAAGACATCAAAACTATGAAATAACACGTATGGAATCATGTAGTAACCAAAAAAGTATTAAATAGATCAAAATATATTTTATATTTGAGTTTCTTCAAAGTAGCCTCCCTTTGCCTTGATGACAGCTTTGCATACTCTTGGCAGGTAGGTATAATCAGTGTTAGCATGTTAGCATATCTGAAAGGTCTGGGTGGGTATAATCAGTGTTAGCATGTTAGCATGTCTGAAGGGTTTGGGATCCCACCTCTGAAGACAACAGCCAATCGAAGCCTCCTTCTGATAATAACAGCCAATCAGAATCCATATCTGATGGCAAGATCCAATCAGAACCTCCGGTAATTCCTCACAGCCTTGTGTAGTCTTTGGCAGCACACTGGTCGTTTTTTTTCCTGTGTTTAATTTTTCTGTTCTTGTTAATCTGTCCTCCTTCAGCCCATCCTTCCATCTCAACCCAGTGGAGAGAAGTCCCAGCTGGTCACAGCACCTGTCAGGTAGGGCAGACAGACAGACAGACAGACAGACAGACAGACAGACAGACAGACAGACAGACAGACAGACAGACAGACAGACAGACAGACAGACAGGCAGGCATTGATAGATCATTTTGTTTGATCGATTGGAGGTGTTGTCACCTACTGTGTGTCTTGACGATGGCCTTGCGGTTGGTAGATGGACATACAGACAGACAGACAGACAGACAGACAGACAGACAGACAGACAGACAGACAGACAGACAGAGAGAGAGGGAGGAGACAGACAGACAGACAGACAGACAGACAGACAGACAGACAGAGAGAGAGGGAGGAGACAGACAGACAGACAGACAGACAGACAGACAGACAGACAGACTAATGTATTGTTAACCCCACTCTCTGTCTGTGCTAGTGGTCTGAGGTGTGTGGCACAGTTCGACTACGAGGGGGAGGAGGAAGACGAGCTGACCTTCTACGAGGGTGATGTCATCTCTCTGACGGAGGTGATTGGTCAGGAGTTGGGGCGGGGACAGATCCACGGGCGAATAGGAATCTTCCCTCTGGCCTTCACGGAGGTCATTGAGGAACCGCCTCCGTCGTCAGGGAAACAGCCCGTTGTCGAGAAGACCACGAAGATGGAATCCTCAGGTGAGCGAGACCCAAGGTCCTTGGAATTACTCAACTATAAGACCTTGATTAGACTTTGCCTTTTAAGTACCGGACGTTTAATCAACAATCGTTTGTTTCTTGACCAAAGCCAAATATAGACTTGCATAGATTTCTAGAGCATTTTCATTTGACATGTTAGTAATTTAGCCACTTACAATTCATCTTCAGATAGCTAGGTGGGACAACCACATATCACAGTAGTTAGTATATTCAGATATCTAGGTGGGACAACCACATATCACAGTAGTTAGTATATTCATCTTCAGATAGCTAGGTGAGACAACCACATATCACAGTAGTTAGTATATTCAGATAGCTAGGTGGGACAACCACATATCACAGTAGTTAGTATATTCAGATAGCTAGGTGGGACAACCACATATCACAGTAGTTAGTATATTCAGATAGCTAGGTGGGACAACCACATATCACAGTAGTTAGTATATTCAGATAGCTAGATGAGACAACCACATATCACAGTAGTTAGTATATTCAGATAGCTAGGTGGGACAACCACATATTACAGTAGTTAGTATATTCAGATAGCTAGGTGGGACAACCACATATCACAGTAGTTAGTATATTCAGATAGCTAGGTGGGACAACCACATATCACAGTAGTTAGTATATTCATATTCAGATAGCTAGGTGGGACAACCACATATCACAGTAGTTAGTATATTCAGATAGCTAGGTGAGACAACCACATATCACAGTAGTTAGTATATTCAGATAGCTAGGTGGGACAACCACATATCACAGTAGTTAGTATATTCAGATAGCTAGGTGGGACAACCACATATCACAGTAGTTAGTATATTCAGATAGCTAGGTGAGACAACCACATATCACAGTAGTTAGTATATTCAGATAGCTAGGTGGGACAACCACATATCACAGTAGTTAGTATATTCATCTTCAGATAGCTAGGTGGGACAACCACATATCACAGTAGTTAGTATATTCAGATAGCTAGATGAGACAACCACATATCACAGTAGTTAATATATTCAGATAGCTAGGCTGGACAACCACATATTACAGTAGTTAGTATATTCAGATAGCTAGGTGGGACAACCACAGTAGTTAGTATATTCAGATAGCTAGATGAGACAACCACATATCACAGTAGTTAGTATATTCAGATAGCTAGGTGGGACAACCACATATTACAGTAGTTAGTATATTCATCTTCAGATAGCTAGGTGGGACAACCACATATCACAGTAGTTAGTATATTCATATTCAGATAGCTAGGTGGGACAACCACATATCACAGTAGTTAGTATATTCAGATAGCTAGGTGGGACAACCACATATTACAGTAGTTGGTATATTCAGATAGCTAGGTGAGACAACCACATATCACAGTAGTTAGTATATTCAGATAGCTAGGTGGGACAACCACATATTACAGTAGTTAGTATATTCAGATAGCTAGGTGAGACAACCACATATCACAGTAGTTAGTATATTCAGATAGCTAGGTGGGACAACCACATATTACAGTAGTTAGTATATTCAGATAGCTAGGTGAGACAACCACATATCACAGTAGTTAGTATATTCAGATAGCTAGGTGGGACAACCACATATCACAGTAGTTAGTATTTTCAGATAGCTAGGTGGGACAACCACATATTACAGTAGTTAGTATATTCAGATAGCTAGGTGGGACAACCACATATCACAGTAGTTAGTATATTCAGATAGCTAGGTGGGACAACCACATATTACAGTAGTTAATATATTCAGATAGCTAGGAGGACAACCACATATTACAGTAGTTAGTATATTCAGATAGCTAGGTGAGACAACCACATATCACAGTAGTTAGTATATTCAGATAGCTAGGTGGGACAACCACATATCACAGTAGTTAGTATATTCAGATAGCTAGGTGGGACAACCACATATCACAGTAGTTAGTATATTCAGATAGCTAGGTGGGACAACCACATATCACAGTAGTTAGTATATTCAGATAGCTAGGTGGGACAACCACATATCACAGTAGTCAGTATATTCATCTTCAGATAGCTAGGTGGGACAACCACATATCACAGTAGTTAGTATATTCATCTTCAGATAGCTAGGTGAGACAACCACATACCACAGTAGTTAGTATATTCAGATAGCTAGGTGGGACAACCACATATTACAGTAGTTAGTATATTCAGATAGCTAGGTGGGACAACCACATATCACAGTAGTTAGTATATTCAGATAGCTAGGTGGGACAACCACATATCACAGTAGTTAGTATATTCAGATAGCTAGGTGGGACAACCACATATCACAGTAGTTAGTATATTCAGATAGCTAGGTGGGACAACCACATATCACAGTAGTTAGTATATTCAGATAGCTAGCTGGGACAACCACATATCACAGTAGTTAGTATATTCAGATAGCTAGGTGAGACAACCACATATCACAGTAGTTAGTATATTCAGATAGCTAGGTGGGACAACCACATATCACAGTAGTTAGTATATTCAGATAGCTAGGTGAGAAAACTACATATCACAGTAGTTAGTATATTCAGATAGCTAGGTGGGACAACCACATATCACAGTAGTTAGTATATTCAGATAGCTAGGTGGGACAACCACATATCACAGTAGTTAGTATATTCAGATAGCTAGGTGAGACAACCACATATTACAGTAGTTAGTATATTCAGATAGCTAGGTGGGACAACCACATATCACAGTAGTTAGTATATTCAGATAGCTAGGTGGGACAACCACATATCACAGTAGTTAGTATATTCAGATAGCTAGGTGAGACAACCACATATCACAGTAGTTAGTATATTCAGATAGCTAGGTGGGACAGCCACATATCACAGTAGTTAGTATATTCATCTTCAGATAGCTAGGTGGGACAACCACATATCACAGTAGTTAGTATATTCAGATAGCTAGGTGGGACAACCACATATCACAGTAGTTAGTATATTCAGATAGCTAGGTGGGACAGCCACATATCACAGTAGTTAGTATATTCAGATAGCTAGGTGGGACAGCCACATATCACAGTAGTTAGTATATTCATCTTCAGATAGCTAGGTGGGACAACCACATATCACAGTAGTTAGTATATTCAGATAGCTAGGTGGGACAACCACATATCACAGTAGTTAGTATATTCAGATAGCTAGGTGGGACAACCACATATCACAGTAGTTAGTATATTCAGATAGCTAGGTGGGACAACCACATATCACAGTAGTTAGTATATTCAGATAGCTAGGTGGGACAACCACATATCACAGTAGTTAGTATATTCAGATAGCTAGGTGGGACAACCACATATCACAGTAGTTAGTATATTCATCTTCAGATAGCTAGGTGGGACAACCACATATCACAGTAGTTAGTATATTCAGATAGCTAGGTGAGACAACCACATATCACAGTAGTTAGTATATTCAGATAGCTAGGTGGGACAACCACATATCACAGTAGTTACTATCTTCAGATAGCTAGGTGAGACAACCACATATCACAGTAGTTAGTATATTCAGATAGCTAGGTGGGATAACCACATATCACAGTAGTTAGTATATTCAGATAGCTAGGTGGGACAACCACATATCACAGTAGTTAGTATATTCAGATAGCTAGGTGGGACAACCACATATTACAGTAGTTAGTATATTCAGATAGCTAGGTGGGACAACCACATATTACAGTAGTTAGTATATTCAGATAGCTAGGTGGGACAACCACATATCACAGTAGTTAGTATATTCAGATAGCTAGGTGGGACAACCACATATCACAGTAGTTAGTATATTCAGATAGCTAGGTGGGACAACCACATATCACAGTAGTTAGTATATTCAGATAGCTAGGTGGGACAACCACATATCACAGTAGTTAGTATATTCAGATAGCTAGGTGAGACAACCACATATCACAGTAGTTAGTATATTCAGATAGCTAGGTGGGACAACCACATATTACAGTAGTTAGTATATTCATATTCAGATAGCTAGGTGGGACAACCACATATCACAGTAGTTAGTATATTCATCTTCAGATAGCTAGGTGGGACAACCACATATCACAGTAGTTAGTATATTCAGATAGCTAGGTGGGACAACCACATATTACAGTAGTTAGTATATTCATATTCAGATAGCTAGGTGGGACAACCACATATCACAGTAGTTAGTATATTCATCTTCAGATAGCTAGGTGGGACAACCACATATCACAGTAGTTAGTATATTCAGATAGCTAGGTGGGACAACCACATATCACAGTAGTTAGTATATTCAGATAGCTAGGTGGGACAACCACATATCACAGTAGTTAGTATATTCACCTTCAGATAGCTAGGTGGGACAACCACATATCACAGTAGTTAGTATATTCAGATAGCTAGGTGGGACAACCACATATCACAGTAGTTAGTATTTTCAGATAGCTAGGTGGGACAACCACATATTACAGTAGTTAGTATATTCAGATAGCTAGGTGGGACAACCACATATCACAGTAGTTAGTATATTCAGATAGCTAGGTGGGACAACCACATATCACAGTAGTTAGTATATTCAGATAGCTAGGTGGGACAACCACATATCACAGTAGTTAGTATATTCAGATAGCTAGGTGGGACAACCACATATTACAGTAGTTAGTATATTCAGATAGCTAGGTGGGACAACCACATATCACAGTAGTTAGTATATTCAGATAGCTAGTTGGGACAACCACATATCACAGTAGTTAGTATATTCAGATAGCTAGGTGGGACAACCACATATCACAGTAGTTAGTATATTCATCTTCAGATAGCTAGGTGGGACAACCACATATCACAGTAGTTAGTATATTCAGATAGCTAGGTGGGACAACCACATATTACAGTAGTTAGTATATTCAGATAGCTAGGTGGGACAACCACATATCACAGTAGTTAGTATATTCAGATAGCTAGGTGGGACAACCACATATCACAGTAGTTAGTATATTCAGATAGCTAGGTGGGACAACCACATATCACAGTAGTTAGTATATTCATCTTCAGATAGCTAGGTGGGACAACCACATATCACAGTAGTTAGTATATTCATCTTCAGATAGCTAGGTGGGACAACCACATATCACAGTAGTTAGTATATTCAGATAGCTAGGTGTACAACCACATATCACAGTAGTTAGTATATTCAGATAGCTAGGTGGGACAACCACATATTACAGTAGTTAGTATATTCAGATAGCTAGGTGGGACAACCACATATCACAGTAGTTAGTATATTCAGATAGCTAGGTGGGACAACCACATATCACAGTAGTTAGTATATTCAGATAGCTAGGTGGGACAACCACATATCACAGTAGTTAGTATATTCATCTTCAGATAGCTAGGTGGGACAACCACATATCACAGTAGTTAGTATATTCATCTTCAGATAGCTAGGTGGGACAACCACATATTACAGTAGTTAGTATATTCAGATAGCTAGGTGGGACAGCCACATATCACAGTAGTTAGTATATTCAGATAGCTAGGTGAGACAACCACATATCACAGTAGTTGGTATATTCAGATAGCTAGGTGAGACAACCACATATCACAGTAGTTAGTATATTCAGATAGCTAGGTGAGACAACCACATATCACAGTAGTTAGTATATTCAGATAGCTAGGTGGGACAACCACATATTACAGTAGTTAGTATATTCAGATAGCTAGGTGAGACAACCACATATCACAGTAGTTGGTATATTCAGATAGCTAGGTGGGACAACCACATATCACAGTAGTTAGTATATTCAGATAGCTAGGTGGGACAACCACATATTACAGTAGTTAGTATATTCAGATAGCTAGGTGGGACAACCACATATCACAGTAGTTAGTATATTCAGATAGCTAGGTGGGACAACCACATATTACAGTAGTTAGTATATTCAGATAGCTAGGTGGACAACCACATATCACAGTAGTTAGTATATTCAGATAGCTAGGTGGGACAACCACATATCACAGTAGTTAGTATATTCAGATAGCTAGGTGGGACAACCACATATCACAGTAGTTAGTATATTCATCTTCAGATAGCTAGGTGGGACAACCACATATCACAGTAGTTAGTATATTCAGATAGCTAGGTGAGACAACCACATATTACAGTAGTTAGTATATTCAGATAGCTAGGTGGGACAACCACATATCACAGTCATAGTCAGTATGTTTGTCCTCAATAAAGACGTTATCATTAAATTCAAGTGTAGTATCTGTATGATCCTACAGCCTTTGACTTTTTCTCCCGTGAGTCTGTGAGAGTGTTAACCACATAGACGGGATCTTACACGAGGAGTTAATGGTTGGAAACACATCCTCTTCTATTCTCTTCTCTTCTGGTTCTGAGCTATGACTGGAATGTGTGTCCTTGCGGCACAGCTGAATGTGTGTGAGGAGGTTCATATTTTTATGCTTTATGTGTGTGTGTGTGTGTGTGTGTGTGTGTGTGTGTGTGTGTGTGTGTGTGTGTGTGTGTGTGTGTGTGTGTGTGTGTGTGTGTGTGTCTGTCTGTCTGCATGACTTCCCAGGTCAGACTGCAGAGGATCTGTGGTTCCAGCAGGGGGCGCTGATCAGAGTAACACAGCGTGTCGACGCAGACTGGACCAGAGGAACACTGGACGGATGGGAGGGAGTGTTGCCCACTACTTACACACACACCTGTAACACAGGTGAGCCACCCAAGAGCAGGTGAAGTTGCCCGTAGACACTGCTCTTGGGTCAGTGTTATGTTTCCCCCAAACTAATGGTTGTTAGGATTGGGAGAGGGGAAGCTGATCCTAGATCTGTACCTAAGGGGGACACACATTTTGTTCACAGAGTTTTACCATACTTCATGCTCCTCTCTGCAGCCCAGCCAATGAGGGACCAGCATGTGGCCAAGGGCGTGGCCAAGGTCCTGTTTGATTTCAGTGCAGAGAGTGAAGATGAACTCTCACTAAAGGTAGGCCTGCTCAGCTCTGTGTGTGTCAGGGTTTTCCGTTACAGGCTGACTACACCGCTGGCAAGCGTTGCAAAATAAATTTAGAAATCTATGTTATTCAATTATTGCTCCAACGAGCGTCTGTGTTGCCAAGGGCTAACACGGAACTCAAACCGGCTGCGTGCGTGCGTGCGTGCGTGCGTCATCGTGCATTAATTTATTTTGTCCCCCCACACCAAACGCAGGTTAAAATATCAAAACAAACTCTGAACCAATTATATTAATTTGGGGACAGGTCGAAAAGCATTAAACATTTATGGCAATTATAGCTACCTAGCTTGCACTTGCTAGCTAATTTGTCCTTTTTAGCTAGCTTGCTGTTGCTAGCTAATTTGTCCTGGGATATTAACATTGAGTTGTTATTTTACCTGAAATGCACAAGGTCCTCTACTCCGACAATTAATCCACACATAAAACGGTCAACCGAATCGTTTCTAGTCATCTCTCCTCCTTCCAGGCCTTTTCTTCTCTTGACTTTATATTGCGATTGGTAACTTTCATAAATTAGGTGCATTACCGCCACTGACCTCGTTTGTCTTTCAGTCAATCACGTGGGTATAACCAATGAGGAGATGGCACGTGGGTACCTGCTTCTATAAACCAATGAGGAGATGGGAGAGGCAGGACTTGCAGCACGATCTGCTCAGAAATAGAACCGACTTCTATTTTAGCCCTTGGCAACGCAGACGCTCGTTGGCGCCCGAGCAGTTTGGGTGCATTAATTGAATAACATAGATTTCTACATTTATTTTGCAATGCTCGCGCACGCGATGTGAGCGGTGTAGTTAGCCTGTAAAATAGAATATACAGTTTTGTAATGATGTGCAAATAGTTGAAGTACAAAAGGGAAAATAAACTCTCTCTCCCCTCTTTCCCTTTCTCTCTCTCTCTCTCTCTCTCCCTCTGTCTCGCTCTCACTCTCCATCCTTCTCCGTCTCTCCCTCCTCTCTCTACCAGGCGGTGGAGGTGGTAACGGGTGGAGGCAGTAGATGAGGAGTGGTATCTGGGGGATGCAGGAGGGAGGCGAGGCCTGGTCCCCAAAAACAACCTGACACCTACAAATAGGATTATGGATGTACACTGTGTGTTAGAGAGAGACTGTGTTAGAGAGCGAGAGACTGTGAGAGAGAGAGAGCGAGAGACTGTGAAAGAGAGAGAGCAAGAGACTGTGAAAGAGAGAGAGCAAGAGACTGTGAAAGAGAGAGAGAGACTGTGAAAGAGAGAGAGCAAGAGACTGTGAAAGAGAGAGAGAGCAAGAGACTGTGAAAGAGAGAGAGCAAGAGACTGTGAAAGAGAGAGAGCAAGAGACTGTGAAAGAGAGAGAGCGAGAGACTGTGTGAGAGAGCGAGAGACTGTGTGAGAGAGCGAGAGACTGTGAGAGAGAGCGAGAGACTGTGAGAGAGAGCGAGAGACTGTGAGAGAGAGCGAGAGACTGTGAGAGAGAGCGAGAGACTGTGAGAGAGAGCGAGAGACTGTGAGAGAGAGCGAGAGACTGTGAGAGAGAGAGCAAGAGACTGTGAAAGAGAGAGAGCAAGAGACTGTGAAAGAGAGAGAGAGCAAGAGACTGTGAAAGAGAGAGAGCGAGAGACTGTGAAAGAGAGAGAGCGAGAGACTGTGTGAGAGAGCGAGAGACTGTGAGAGAGAGCGAGAGACTGTGAGAGAGAGCGAGAGACTGTGAGAGAGAGCGAGACTGTGAGAGAGAGAGAGCGAGAGACTGTGAGAGAGAGAGAGCGAGAGACTGTGAAAGAGAGAGAGCGAGAGACTGTGTGAGAGAGAGAGCGAGAGACTGTGAAAGAGAGAGAGCGAGAGACTGTGTGAGAGAGCGAGAGACTGTGTGAGAGAGCGAGAGACTGTGTGAGAGAGCGAGAGACTGTGAGAGAGAGCGAGAGACTGTGAGAGAGAGCGAGAGACTGTGAGAGAGAGCGAGAGACTGTGAGAGAGAGCGAGAGACTGTGAGAGAGAGCGAGAGACTGTGAGAGAGAGCGAGAGACTGTGAGAGAGAGCGAGAGACTGTGAGAGAGAATGTGTGACTGAGTTGGTGTGGGAGAGGTAAAAAGAGAGCGTGTTGACAGGATACCCACCACTCACCAACGTGGTTACCTTGAGAGACGAAGCTGTCTGTTTACATCAGAGTATGATAAGGAGTTACTAGATAGAGCAAACATATTATATTTCAGAACTGAAACCCAATCCTGTTGAATCTACAGTTGAAGTCGGAGGTTTACATACACCTTAGCCAACTACATTTAAACTCAGTTTTTCACAATTCCTGACATTTAATCCTAGTAAAAATTCCCTGTTTTAGTTCAGTTAGGATCACCACTTTATTTAAGAATGTGAAATGTCAAAATAATAGAAGAGAGAATGATTTATTTATTTCATCACATTCCCAGTGGGTCAGAAGTTTACGTGCACTCAATTAGTATTTGGTAGCATTGCCTTTAAATTGTTTTACTTGGGTCAAATGGTCAATTGGCCTATTAGAAGCTTCTAAAGCCATGACATCATTTTCTGGAATTTTCCAAGCTGTTTAAAGGCACTGTCAACTTAGTGTATGTAAACTTCTGACCCACTGGAATTGTGATACAGTGAATTATAAGTGAAATAATCTGTCTGTAAACAATTGTTGGAATAACTACATGTGTCATGCACAAAGTAGATGTCCTAAACGACTTGCCAAAACTATAGTTTGTTAACAAGAAATGTGTGGAGTGGTTGGAAAACGAGTTTTAATGACTCCAACCTAAGTGTATGTAAACTTCTGACTTCAACTGTATATGACTCCACCATCAGAATATCATCAGCAAGGGTGGAACAGTGTCTGGGGGGGGGGGGGGGGGGCATGTTATGGCCATTAGGACCTATTGAGCTGTTGAATACCGGGGGGGGGGGGGGGGGGGGGGCATGTTATGGCCATTAGGACCTATTGAGCTGTTGAATACCGGGGGGGGGGGGGGGGGCATGTTATGGCCATTAGGACCTATTGAGCTGTTGAATACCGGGGGGGGGGGGGGGGTGCATGTTATGGCCATTAGGACCTATTGAGCTGTTGAATACCGGGGGGGGGGGGGGGGGGGGGCATGTTATGGCCATTAGGACCTATTGAGCTGTTGAATACCGGGGGGGGGGGCATGTTATGGCCATTAGGACCTATTGAGCTGTTGAATACCGGGGGGGGGGGGGGGGGGCATGTTATGGCCATTAGGACCTATTGAGCTGTTGAATACCGGGGGGGGGGGGGGGGCATGTTCCCCCGCCGTGAATTAGGACGATGATCACCAGCCAGTCACTTATCAGAGAATTTTTCTACGATTTTATTTTTTAACCGTGTATCTACCTACCTTTACTAATCAACTGGCATTTCAGAATGGAATCTAGTGGCCACTGCTTTATATGAGGAGAATTCTAACTTCTTCTTAAATTTTAACATTGACTATCATGTTGATTAATAAGTGGAAGTTAGGATCCTGTGTTTACTTATGTGTCATATTACTGTATATCTGGACATTCCATATAGACTTTTTAATCCCAATAAAATCATGATTAAATATTGTAATACAACTGGTTTCACGTCATTATTGAGGTGAGTTTTCAGACCACTCTCTCTCCCCTCATGGCTTCACTGTAGGATTCTGAGAGCAAAGAGGTGTGTGGTTATCTGTCTGTCTGACTGACTGTGTGTGGTTATCTGTCTGTCTGTCTGACTGTGTGTGTGGTTATCTGTCTGTCTGACTGTGTGTGTGGTTATCTGTCTGTCTGACTGACTGTGTGTGGTTGTCTGTCTGTCTGACTGTGTGTGTGGTTATCTGTCTGTCTGACTGACTGTGTGTGGTTGTCTGTCTGTCTGACTGTGTGTGTGGTTATCTGTCTGTCTGACTGTGTGTGTGGTTATCTGTCTGTCTGACTGTGTGTGTGGTTATCTGTCTGACTGACTGTGTGTGGTTGTCTGTCTGTCTGACTGTGTGTGGTTGTCTGTCTGTCTGACTGTGTGTGTGTGTGTGTGGTTATCTGTCTGTCTGACTGTGTGTGTGGTTATCTGTCTGTCTGACTGTGTGTGTGGTTATCTGTCTGTCTGACTGTGTGTGTGGTTGTCTGTCTGACTGTGTGGTTGTCTGTCAAAATAGATGGCATCATGAGGGAGGAAAAGTATGTTGATATATTGAAGCAACATCTCAAGACATCAGTCAGGAAGTTGAAGCTTGGTCGCAAATGGGTCTTCCAAATGGACAATGATCCCAAGCATATTTCCAAAGTTGTGGCAAAATGGCTTAAGGACAACAAAGTCAAGGTTTTGGAGTGGCCATCACAAAGCCCTGACCTCAATCCTATAGAACATTTGTGGGCAGAACTGAAAAAGTGTGTGCGAGCAAGGAGGCCTACAAACCTGACCCAGTTACACCAGCTCTGTCAGGAGGAATGGGCCAAAATTCACCCAACTTATTGTGGGAAGCTTGTGGAAGGCTACCCAAAACGTTTGACCCAAGTTAAACAATTTAAAGGCAATGGTACCAAATACTAATTGAGTGTATGTAAACTTCTGACCCACTGGGAATGTGATGAAAGAAATAAAAGCTGAAATAAATCATTCTCTCTACTATTATTCTGACATTTCACATTCTTAAAATAAAATGGGGATCCTAACTGACCTAAAACAGGGATTTTGTACTGGGATTAAATGTCAGGAATTGTGGAAAAACTGAGTTTAAATGTATTTGGCTAAGGTGTTTGTAAACTTCCGACTTCAACTGTATTAATTTGTGGATTTACATCGTCCATTTCGTATGATATGTTACGAATTTTTCAAAATGTATGATATATTATGAATTCCAGCTAGGTGGCGAATGTTAGCTAGGCATTATGAATACGTTTAGGAGTTAGATTAAATGGTTAAGTGAAGGGGTTAGTTAAAAGGGTTAAGGTTACGGTTAGGGGAAGGGTTATCTCAAATAAAGTTTTTTTTTATATAGCCCTTCTTACATCAGCTGATATCTCAAAGTGCTGTACAGAAACCCAGCCTAAAACCCCAAACAGCAAGCAATGCAGGTGTAGAAGCACGGTAGCTGGGAAAAACTCCCTAGAAAGGACAAAACCTAGGAAGAAACCTAGAGAGGAACCAGGCTATGAGGGGTGGCCAGTCCTCTTCTGGCTGTGCCGGGTGGAGATTATAACAGAACATGGCCGAGATGTTCAAATGTTCATAAATGACCAGCATAGTCAAATAATAATCAGGAGTAAATGTCAGTTGACTTATCATAGCCGATCATTCAGAGTATCTCTACCGCTCCTGCTGTCTCTAGAGAGTTGAAAACAGCAGGTCTGGGACAAGGTAGCACGTCCGGTGAACAGGTCAGGGTTCCATAGTCGCAGGCAGAACAGTTGAAACTGGAGCAGCAGCAAGGCCCGGTGGACTGGGGACAACAAGGAGTCATCATGCCAGGTAGTCCTGAGGCATGGTCCTAGGGCTCAGGTCCTCCGAGAGAAAGAAAGAAAGAGAGAATTAGAGAGAGCATACTTAAATTCACACAGGACACCGGATAAGACAGGAGAAATACTCCAGATATAACAGACTGACCCTAGCCCCCCGACACATAAACTACTGCAGCATAAATACTGGAGGCTGAGACAGGAGGGGTCAGGAGACACTGTGGCCCCATCCGATGATACCCCCGGACAGGGCCAAACAGGAAGGATATAACCCCACCCACTCTGCCAAAGCACAGCCCCCACACCACTAGAGGGATATCTTCAAACCACCAACTTACCATCCTGAGACAAGGCCGAGTATAGCCCACAAAGATCTTCGCCACGGCACAACCCAAGGGGGGGGGGGGGGGGGGGGGGGGGGGGCAACCCAGTTATCTAACATGCAAAGTAGATAATAAGTAGTAAGTAGTTGAAATGTTGCTAATTAGCTAAAATGCTCAAGTTGTCCGTGATGAGATTCAAACTCTCAACTTTTGGGTTGCTAGACGTTCGTGTTATACACACACCCAACCACCCCACTTATTTTTTTTGCCTTACGTAACCATCTGTCTTATGTAACCATACCAAACATAACATATCATACTAAAAAGAGTGTCTCTGATTTACATACAGAACAATACGAAATGGTCTGAGACCAGGTTACCTTTTTCCTAATATTCCGGTAAGGACTATATTATCTTGTTGTTTCGTCTCATTCTGTTTTCTTGCTGGTCCAATTCATCTTCTAAAGATTGCAAGTTTATTTCTAAAAGGTTAATATTGTTCATTCATGCACACTCCTTGTTTGTGCGTGTCTGACATGAGCTAATCTACTTTTTTAATAACAGATTGTAACAGTTTGTTGTGAGCATTTTAGCGATGTTTTCCTGGATCTCCTTCCTTCATTACTCTGCTTCTCCAAGTTGCTCCTTGTCCTCTCAGGGAAGCCATGTTGGATTCATGTCGCCGCGTCGCTTTACCAACTGATTGGTTCGCTGTTGTACATAACTGACCGTTCACTCTCTCCCAGCTGCTTGGGAATATGTTGATTTATCGATCAAAGAAGTTGTAAACACCATTCAGACAGGCTAACACCATGATATTCTACTGTGGGGAAGTTGTAAACATCATTCAGACAGGCTAACACCATGATATTCTACTGTGGGGAAGTTGTAAACATCATTCAGACAGGCTAACACCATGATATTATACTGTAGGGAAGTTGTAAACACCATGATATTATACTGTAGGGAAGTTGTAAACATCATTCAGACAGGCTAACACCATGATATTCTACTGTAGGGAAGTTGTAAACACCATGATATTATACTGTAGGGAAGTTGTAAACACCATGATATTATACTGTAGGGAAGTTGTAAACACCATTCAGACAGGCTAACACCATGATATTCTACTGTAGGGAAGTTGTAAACACCATTCAGACAGGCTAACACCATGATATTCTACTGTAGGGAAGTTGTAAACACCATGATATTCTACTGTAGGGAAGTTGTAAACACCATGATATTCTACTGTGGGGAAGTTGTAAACACCATTCAGACAGGCTAACACCATGATATTCTACTGTAGGGAAGTTGTAAACATCATGATATTCTACTGTGGGGAAGTTGTAAACACCATGATATTCTACTGTGGGGAAGTTGTAAACATCATTCAGACAGGCTAACACCATGATATTCTACTGTAGGGAAGTTGTAAACACCATGATATTCTACTGTAGGGAAGTTGTAAACACCATGATATTCTACTGTGGGGAAGTTGTAAACACCATTCAGACAGGCTAACACCATGATATTCTACTGTAGGGAAGTTGTAAACATCATGATATTCTACTGTGGGGAAGTTGTAAACACCATGATATTCTACTGTAGGGAAGTTGTAAACATCATGATATTCTACTGTAGGGAAGTTGTAAACACCATTCAGACAGGCTAACACCATGATATTCTACTGTAGGGAAGTTGTAAACATCATGATATTCTACTGTAGGGAAGTTGTAAACATCATGATATTCTACTGTAGGGAAGTTGTAAACACCATTCAGACAGGCTAACACCATGATACTCTACTGTGGGGAAGTTGTAAACACCATTCAGACAGGCTAACACCAGGATATTCTACTGTGGGGAAGTTGTAAACACCATTCAGACAGGCTAACACCATGATACTCTACTGTAGGGAAGTTGTAAACACCATGATATTCTACTGTAGGGAAGTTGTAAACATCATTCAGACAGGCTAACACCATGATATTCTACTGTAGGGAAGTTGTAAACACCATGATATTATACTGTAGGGAAGTTGTAAACATCATTCAGACAGGCTAACACCATGATATTATACTGTAGGGAAGTTGTAAACACCATGATATTCTACTGTAGGGAAGTTGTAAACACCATTCAGACAGGCTAACACCATGATATTCTACTGTGGGGAAGTTGTAAACACCATTCAGACAGGCTAACACCATGATATTCTACTGTGGGGAAGTTGTAAACACCATTCAGACAGGCTAACACCATGATATTCTACTGTAGGGAAGTTGTAAACATCATTCAGACAGGCTAACACCATGATATTCTACTGTAGGGAAGTTGTACACATCATTCAGACAGGCTAACACCATGATATTCTACTGTAGGGAAGTTGTAAACATCATTCAGACAGGCTAACACCATGATATTCTACTGTAGGGAAGTTGTAAACACCATGATATTATACTGTAGGGAAGTTGTAAACATCATTCAGACAGGCTAACACCATGATATTCTACTGTAGGGAAGTTGTAAACACCATTCAGACAGGCTAACACCATGATATTCTACTGTGGGGAAGTTGTAAACATCATTCAGACAGGCTAACACCATGATATTCTACTGTAGGGAAGTTGTAAACATCATTCAGACAGGCTAACACCATGATATTCTACTGTGGGGAAGTTGTAAACACAATTCAGACAGGCTAACACCAGGATATTCTACTGTAGGGAAGTTGTAAACATCATTCAGACAGGCTAACACCATGATATTCTACTGTGGGGAAATTGTAAACATCATTCAGACAGGCTAACACCATGATATTCTACTGTAGGGAAGTTGTAAACATCATTCAGACAGGCTAACACCATGATATTCTACTGTAGGGAAGTTGTAAACACCATGATATTCTACTGTAGGGAAGTTGTAAACACCATTCAGACAGGCTAACACCATGATATTCTACTGTAGGGAAGTTGTAAACATCCTTCAGACAGGCTAACACCATGATATTCTACTGTAGGGAAATTGTAAACATCATTCAGACAGGCTAACACCATGATATTCTACTGTAGGGAAGTTGTAAACATCATTCAGACAGGCTAACACCATGATATTATACTGTAGGGAAGTTGTAAACACCATTCAGACAGGCTAACACCATGATATTCTACTGTAGGGAAGTTGTAAACACCATTCAGACAGGCTAACACCATGATATTATACTGTAGGGAAGTTGTAAACATCATTCAGACAGGCTAACACCATGATATTCTACTGTGGGGAAGTTGTAAACACCATTCAGACAGGCTAACACCATGATATTATACTGTAGGGAAGTTGTAAACATCATTCAGACAGGCTAACACCATGATATTCTACTGTAGGGAAGTTGGAAACACCATGATATTCTACTGTAGGGAAGTTGTAAACATCATTCAGACAGGCTAACACCATGATATTCTACTGTGGGGAAGTTGTAAACATCATTCAGACAGGCTAACACCATGATATTCTACTGTAGGGAAATTGTAAACACCATGATATTATACTGTAGGGAAGTTGTAAACACCATGATATTCTACTGTAGGGAAGTTGTAAACACCATGATATTATACTGTAGGGAAGTTGTAAACACCATTCAGACAGGCTAACACCATGATATTATACTGTAGGGAAGTTGTAAACATCATTCAGACAGGCTAACACCATGATATTATACTGTAGGGAAGTTGTAAACACCATTCAGACAGGCTAACACCATGATATTCTACTGTAGGGAAGTTGTAAACATCATTCAGACAGGCTAACACCATGATATTCTACTGTGGGGAAGTTGTAAACATCATTCAGACAGGCTAACACCATGATATTATACTGTAGGGAAGTTGTAAACATCATTCAGACAGGCTAACACCATGATATTATACTGTAGGGAAGTTGTAAACACCATTCAGACAGGCTAACACCATGATATTCTACTGTAGGGAAGTTGTAAACATCATTCAGACAGGCTAACACCATGATATTATACTGTAGGGAAGTTGTAAACACCATTCAGACAGGCTAACACCATGATATTCTACTGTATGGAAGTTGTAAACATCATTCAGACAGGCTAACACCATGATATTCTACTGTAGGGAAGTTGTAAACACCATTCAGACAGGCTAACACCATGATATTCTACTGTAGGGAAGTTGTAAACACCATGATATTCTACTGTGGGGAAGTTGTAAACACCATGATATTCTACTGTGGGGAAGTTGTAAACATCATTCAGACAGGCTAACACCATGATATTCTACTGTGGGGAAGTTGTAAACATCCTTCAGACAGGCTAACACCATGATATTCTACTGTAGGGAAGTTGTAAACATCATTCAGACAGGCTAACACCATGATATTCTACTGTAGGGAAGTTGTAAACATCATTCAGACAGGCTAACACCAT
The DNA here is from genome assembly GCF_029448725.1 of Salvelinus fontinalis. NCBI lineage: Eukaryota > Metazoa > Chordata > Actinopteri > Salmoniformes > Salmonidae > Salvelinus > Salvelinus fontinalis. The sequence goes on from NC_074675.1 coordinate 57,708,738, forward strand.
GATATTCTACTGTAGGGAAGTTGTAAACACCATTCAGACAGGCTAACACCATGATATTCTACTGTAGGGAAGTTGTAAACATCATTCAGACAGGCTAACACCATGATATTATACTGTAGGGAAGTTGTAAACACCATTCAGACAGGCTAACACCATGATATTCTACTGTAGGGAAGTTGTAAACATCATTCAGACAGGCTAACACCATGATATTCTACTGTAGGGAAGTTGTAAACACCATGATATTCTACTGTAGGGAAGTTGTAAACACCATGATATTCTACTGTAGGGAAGTTGTAAACACCATGATATTCTACTGTAGGGAAGTTGTAAACACCATTCAGACAGGCTAACACCATGATATTCTACTGTAGGGAAGTTGTAAACACCATGATATTCTACTGTAGGGAAGTTGTAAACATCATTCAGACAGGCTAACACCATGATATTCTACTGTAGGGAAGTTGTAAACACCATGATATTATACTGTAGGGAAGTTGTAAACACCATTCAGACAGGCTAACACCATGATATTCTACTGTAGGGAAGTTGTAAACATCATTCAGACAGGCTAACACCATGATATTCTACTGTAGGGAAGTTGTAAACACCATGATATTCTACTGTAGGGAAGTTGTAAACACCATTCAGACAGGCTAACACCATGATATTCTACTGTGGGGAAGTTGTAAACACCATTTAGACAGGCTAACACCATGATATTCTACTGTAGGGAAGTTGTAAACATCATTCAGACAGGCTAACACCATGATATTCTACTGTGGGGAAGTTGTAAACACCATTCAGACAGGCTAACACCATGATATTCTACTGTAGGGAAGTTGTAAACACCATTCAGACAGGCTAACACCATGATATTCTACTGTAGGGAAGTTGTAAACATCATTCAGACAGGCTAACACCATGATATTCTACTGTAGGGAAGTTGTAAACACCATGATATTCTACTGTAGGGAAGTTGTAAACACCATGATATTATACTGTAGGGAAGTTGTAAACATCATTCAGACAGGCTAACACCATGATATTCTACTGTAGGGAAGTTGTAAACACCATGATATTCTACTGTGGGGAAGTTGTAAACACCATTCAGACAGGCTAACACCATGATATTCTACTGTAGGGAAGTTGTAAACACCATGATATTCTACTGTAGGGAAGTTGTAAACATCATTCAGACAGGCTAACACCATGATATTCTACTGTGGGGAAGTTGTAAACACCATTCAGACAGGCTAACACCATGATATTCTACTGTAGGGAAGTTGTAAACATCCTTCAGACAGGCTAACACCATGATATTCTACTGTAGGGAAATTGTAAACATCATTCAGACAGGCTAACACCATGATATTCTACTGTGGGGAAGTTGTAAACACAATTCAGACAGGCTAACACCATGATATTCTACTGTAGGGAAGTTGTAAACATCATTCAGACAGGCTAACACCGTGATATTCTACTGTAGAGAAGTTGTAAACACCATTCAGACAGGCTAACACCATGATATTCTACTGTAGGGAAGTTGTAAACACCATTCAGACAGGCTAACACCATGATATTCTACTGTGGGGAAGTTGTAAACACCATGATATTCTACTGTAGGGAAGTTGTAAACATCCTTCAGACAGGCTAACACCATGATATTCTACTGTAGGGAAATTGTAAACATCATTCAGACAGGCTAACACCATGATATTCTACTGTGGGGAAGTTGTAAACACAATTCAGACAGGCTAACACCATGATATTCTACTGTAGGGAAGTTGTAAACATCATTCAGACAGGCTAACACCGTGATATTCTACTGTAGGGAAGTTGTAAACACCATTCAGACAGGCTAACACCATGATATTCTACTGTAGGGAAGTTGTAAACACCATTCAGACAGGCTAACACCATGATATTCTACTGTGGGGAAGTTGTAAACACCATGATATTCTACTGTAGGGAAGTTGTAAACACCATGATATTCTACTGTGGGGAAGTTGTAAACACCATGATATTCTACTGTAGGGAAGTTGTAAACACCATGATATTCTACTGTGGGGAAGTTGTAAACATCATGATATTCTACTGTAGGGAAGTTGTAAACACCATGATATTCTACTGTAGGGAAGTTGTAAACACCATTCAGACAGGCTAACACCGTGATATTCTACTGTAGGGAAGTTGTAAACACCATGATATTCTACTGTAGGGAAGTTGTAAACACCATTCAGACAGGCTAACACCATGATATTCTACTGTAGGGAAGTTGTAAACACCATGATATTCTACTGTAGGGAAGTTGTAAACACCATTCAGACAGGCTAACACCATGACATTCTACTGTGGGGAAGTTGGAAACACCATTCAGGCTTGTAACACCATGACATTTTGTAATGGTTTTATTACCAAGACAACAGAAGAAGGTCGCTGAATAACTCAGCTGACAAGTCAATGGCATCCTGCTGCTGAATAGAAGGTCTGCTGTGGCGTGAGTAAGCTGTGTTTTGTCTTTAGTAACATGTCTGTAATAATGATTAGCTGTAGTTCAGTCTATTGCAGTGTGTATATATATATGTGTTATTGAATTGTTGTATTTATTAATATATATTAAATGAATGAAACGGATAATGACAAAATACTGTCAACAATAAAATACCATTGTTATCCAAAAATGATTAATTACAAAATATTAAAACAATAGTAATTATAGTAACGAAACATAATTATATAACATTATTAAGTCAAACTTGACATTAGTGTTTTATAAACATCATTTATAAAGTTATTTATAATTCATCTATTGTTATGGCATGGAAAATATTACATCAACATGGCTTCCTCTGTGTCCAAACTCTCCTTGGCTGGTTCTGGTTTTCAACCCTTATTTCTGAATTGTGTTCACTCCCCCTTTAGAAACTCACTCGCCAGCTCGTCTCAGCCAGTCAGGGTGAAGGGGAGGAGTCACGAGACAGGAAGGAACACACTCTGGACCAATAACACTCCTCCTACGTGCAAAAAGTAATGTTACTAGTGATGTCACCAGTAAAGTCACCAGTCGTTTCACCGGGGACTTCGCTACTGATGTCAATGAGGGCATGGCCAGTGATGTCACTGGGTGCGTCGCCAATCAGGTCACCATCAGAGATGTCACGAATGAAGTCACCACTCGCAGTGATGTCAGCGGAAGTGTCACCAGTGATTTCAACGAGGGCGCCACTGATGTCCGCCGTGGGGGCGTCGCCAGTGATGTCACCAGTGTGCGAAACCACTGCACTGGTCTCAGATCGTTTCTCCTCGCTGTCCTCGTCCCAATCAGAAGAAAAGAACCCGGAGGGGGCGGAGTAAGAGTGTGGCTTTGGGGTGTGGCCTAGCACCTGGTAGTGACCCGACAGAGGGGAGGCGGGGACGGAGACGGTTTCCGTGACGATGATGTCTTGCTCTGACCCCCCCTGGGACGCAGCCGACAGGAGACCTAATAATAATAATAATAATTTCATTACAAGATAATCTCAAAGTGCAAAAAATGTTTTAAACGTTCCAGTAAAATGAAGAAATATTACTAATGTATTCCAATTGTAAAGCACTTTTCATTACGAGATAACCTCAAAGTGCATAAAATAAATAAACTGACTAATAATGTAAATATAACAGATCAGAAATACCAAATCTATAACTGTATGACCTGTGTGTTCAGGACGGCCAGACAGACCAGTGTGTTCAGTGTGTTCAGGACGGCCAGACAGACCTGTGTGTTCAGTGTGTTCAGGACGGCCAGACAGACCAGTGTGTTCAGTGTGTTCAGGACGGCCAGACAGACCAGTGTGTTCAGTGTGTTCAGGACGGCCAGACAGACCTGTGTGTTCAGTGTGTTCAGGACAGCCAGACAGACCTGTGTGTTCAGTGTGTTCAGGATGGCCAGAGAGACCTGTGTGTTCAGTGTGTTCAGGACGGCCAGACAGACCTGTGTGTTCAGGACGGCCAGACAGACCTGTGTGTTCAGTGTGTTCAGGACGGCCAGACAGACCTGTGTGTTCAGGACGGCCAGACAGACCTGTGTGTTCAGGACGGCCAGACAGACCTGTGTGTTCAGGACGGCCAGACAGACCTGTGTGTTCAGGACGGCCAGACAGACCTGTGTGTTCAGGACGGCCAGACAGACCTGTGTGTTCAGTGTGTTCAGGACGGCCAGACAGACCTGTATGTTCAGTGTGTTCCGGACGGCCGGACAGACCTGTGTGTTCAGGACGGCCAGACAGACCTGTGTGTTTAGTGTCTTCAGGACAGCCAGACAGACCTGTGTGTTCAGTGTGTTCAGGATGGCCAGAGAGACCTGTGTGTTCAGTGTGTTCAGGACGGCCAGACAGACCAGTGTGTTCAGGACGGCCAGACAGACCAGTGTGTTCAGTGTGTTCAGGACGGCCAGATAGACCTGTATGTTCAGTGTGTTCAGGACGGCCAGACAGACCTGTGTGTTCAGTGTGTTCAGGACGGCCAGACAGACCTGTGTGTTCAGTGTGTTCAGGACAGCCAGACAGACCTGTGTGTTCAGGACGGCCAGACAGACCTGTGTGTTCAGTGTGTTCAGGACGGCCAGACAGACCTGTGTGTTCAGGACGGCCAGACAGACCTGTGTGTTCAGTGTGTTCAGGACGGCCAGACAGACCTGTGTGTTCAGGACAGCCAGACAGACCTGTGTGTTCAGTGTGTTCAGGACGGCCAGACAGACCTGTGTGTTCAGTGTGTTCAGGACGGCGGGTGGAGCCAAAGTACATGTTATTGGGTCTGCCCAGGACGGTCCGACCTGAGGGGGGAGGGGTGGTATTACTACGCAGGGACAGGACCAGGTTAGTGGTAGCTACACACACACACACACACACACACACACACACACACACACACACACACACAGAGAGAGAGTACACATACACACACACACACAGAGAGAGAGAGAGTACACATATACATACACACTTACACAGAGTACACACGCACAGAATACGCACACAAAGAGAGTACACACAGGTCAACCTAGACAGCAACATTAATTTGACATTGGAGTAACATTGAGCTAACATTTAGTTAGCGTCTACCCATTGTTGTTGGGTAACATTGAGCTAATGTTTAGTTAGCATCTATCCATTGGGTAACATTGCGCTAACGTTTCGTTAGCATATATCCATTGCTGTTGGGTAACATTGAGCTAATGTTTAGTTAGCGTCTATCCATTGTTGTTGGGTAACATTGAGCTAATGTTTAGTTAGCATCTATCCATTGGGTAACATTGCGCTAACGTTTCGTTAGCATATATCCATTGCTGTTGGGTAACATTGAGCTAATGTTTAGTTAGCGTCTATCCATTGTTGTTGGGTAACATTGAGCTAATGTTTAGTTAGCATCTATCCATTGGGTAACATTGAGCTAATGTTTAGTTAGCGTCTATCCATTGTTGTTGGGTAACATTGAGCTAATGTTTAGTTAGCATCTATCCATTGCTGTTGGGTAACATTGAGCTAATGTTTAGTTAGCACCTATCCATTGCTGTTGGGTAACATTGAGCTAATAGTTAAGCATCCTGTGACTCCGCCCTACTCACCTACGTGTTGGACCTGCTCTGAGATGTCTGCTCTGATGTCAGACACGTCCCACATGGCCATGAAGGAGTCAAAACAGCTTCCCTCCTCTGCCTCCAGTATGTAGGGTTTATAGGTAAAGCTGTAGTGGTGGGCTATGGCTGCTAGAAACATCTCTATACAGATGATAAAGTCCTGGAGTAGGGAGGGAGAGGAAGAAAGAGAAAGAGAAAGAGAAAGAGAGAGAGAGAGAGGTGGGTTTATAGGTACAGCTGTAGTGGTGGGCTATGGCTGCTAGAAACATCTCTATACAGATGATAAAGTCCTGGAGTAGGGAGGGAGAGGAAGAAAGAGAGTGAGAGAGAGAGAGGTGGGTTTATAGGTACAGCTGTAGTGGTGGGCTATGGCTGCTAGAAACATCTCTACACAGATGTATTGTTGGGGTGTGGGAGGGTTAGGTGTGTGTGTACCTGTAGTCCAGTGGCTACAGCCTCAACACTGTCCCAGTCCCAGGTGTGTTTATCAGAGATCACTCCAACTTTCACCAGTATAGCTATCAATACTGCCTGCCTGGAGAGATGGAGGGAGGGGAGAGAGAGGGAGGGGAGAGAGGGAGGGGAGAGAAAGAGGGAGAGAGGGAGGGAGGGGAGAGAGAGAGAGAGGGAGGGGAGAGAAAGAGAGAGGGAGAGAAAGAGAGGGAGGGGAGAGAAAGAGAGAGGGAGGGGAGAGAAAGAGACAAAGAGAGTGGAGAGATGGAAAGAGGGAGGGGTGGGGAAGAGAGAGCGATGAAGGGAAAGAGAGAGTGAGGGAGAGTGAGGGAGAGGGGAATTGTTGACTTCCTCCTTTTGTCTGTGGTACCCAGGCACTCTCACACAACGCTAAGCAACAGTCAGAAAAAAACATGTGTTCTAATAGACATTCTTGATTGACTAAAAACACGCATCCCTCCCTCTCTTACCAGAAGGAGGCGAAGACGACCATTTTAACACAGAGGAACTTCCCAACGGGTCGAATCTGACTCAGTTCATCCTTCAAGGCTTTATACAGCAGCACCAGACAATACATGGCAAACTGGAGACAGACAGAGAGAGAAAGAGAGAGTGAGCACAGCCTTGCTATTGAGAGAGGTAATGGTGTTAATGACAGTTATTTAGTTATAAATTAGTTATAGACTCAGTGAGCATAGCCTTGCTATTGAGAAAGGCCGCCATAGCCTGTCTTCTCTTGAGAGCCAGGTCTGCCTATGTGCAGACTGCCCACAAAATGAGGTGGAAACTGAGCTGCACTTCCTAACCTCCTGCCCAATGTGTGACCATATTAGAGACACATATTTCCCTCAGATTACACAGACCCACAAAGAATTTGAAAACAAATCCAATTTTGATAAACTCCCGTATCTACTGGGTGAAATACCACAGTGATTTTACAACACTGTATATAGACAAACAGTACCGGTCCAAAAAGTTTGGACACCTACTCATTCAAGGGTTTTTCTTTATTTTTACTATTTTCTACATTGTAGAATAATAGTGAAGACATCAAAACTATGAAATAACACATATGGAATCATGTAGTAACCAAAAAAGTGTTAAACAGATCAAAATATATTTAATATTTGAGACACCCTTCGCCTTGATGACAGCTTTGCACACTCTTGGCATTCTTTCAACCAACATTTAAATTAACAGGTGTGCCTTGTTAAAAGTTAATTTGTGGAATTTCTTTCCTTAATGCGTTTGAGCCAATCAGTTGTGTTGTGACAAGGTAGGGGTGGTATACAGAAGACAGACCTATTTGGTAAAATACCAAGTCGATATTATGACAAGAACAGCCCAATAAGCAAAGAGAAACAACAGTCCATCATTACTTTAAGACATGAAGGTCAGTCAATACGGAACATTTCAAGAACTTTGACAGTTTCTTCAAGTGAAGTCGCAAAAACCATCAAGTCCTATGATGAAACTGGCTCTCATGAGGACCGCCACAGGAAAGGAAGACCCAGAGTTACCTCTGCTGCAGAGGATAAGTTCATTAGAGATACCAGCCTCAGATTGCAGCCCAAATAAATGCTTCACAGAGTTCAAGTAACAGACACATCTCAACATCAACTGTTCAGAGGAGACCGTGTGAATCAGGCCTTCATGGCCGAATTGCTGCAAAGAAACCACTACTAAAGGACACCAATAAGAAGAGTCTTGCTTGGACCAAGAAACACGAGCAATGAACATTAGACTGGTGGAAATCTGTCCTTTGGTCTGGAGTTCAAATTGGAGATTTTTTGGTTCAAACCGCCGTTGTGGGTGAACGGATGATCTGCGTATGTGGTTCCCATCGTGAAGCATGGAGGAGGAGGTGTGATGGTGTGGGGGTGCTTTACTGGTGACACTGTCTGTGATTTATTTAGAATTGGCTATTTGAAGAATCTCAAATATATTTTGATTTGTTTAACACTTATTTGGTTACTACATGATTCCATATGTGTTATTTCATAGTTTTGATGTCTTCACTATTATTCTACAATGTAGAAAATAGTAAAAATAAAGAAAAATACTGGAATGAGTAGGTGTTCTAAAACTGTTGACCGGTACTGTAATATGACATTTGAAATGTCTTTATTCTTTTCGAACTTTTGTGAGTGTAATGTTTACTATAAATGTTTTATTGTTTATTTCACTTTATATTTATCTATGCTTTGGCAATGTAAACATATGTTTACCATGCGCAGTGTGAGATGAATACATCTTCTCATTTAATGAAACGAAGAACACTTAAACAAACTTACAAAACGAACGTGAAGCTATATATGAAAAGTGCAGACACAGGCAACTAACACATAGACAATCACCCACGAAATGCTCAAGGAATATGGCTGCCTAAATATGGTTCCCAATCAGAGACAACGATAAACAGCTGCCTCTAATTGAGAACCAATCTAGGCAACCATAGACATATAACTACCTAGACTAGTCAAAAACCCATAGACATACAAAAACCCCTAGACAAGACAAACTAAACAAACCACCCCTTGTCACACCCTGACCTAACCAAAATAATAAAGAAAGCAAATAATACTAAGGTCAGGGCGTGACAAGTAGACTGAGCACTGTGTGTAATTCGGAGTAATTTGTGGTAGTACTCAAAATGCCCTTTGAGGACAATAAAGTTAAGGGCTACATTCTAAAGCTGTTAAATGTCGTAGTGCATTTCACATTTCAGGGTAGAGAATCAGATTTCAGCCAACATCTACTGAATTTGTGTGCAGGTAAAACTATTTTTTTCTATAACTAGTGTAAAGTCCAGGTGTGTGAGTTCTCACCAGTTGAGAGATATTGTTGACTAGGACCAGGTTAGGACCAGGTGTGTGAGTTCTCACCAGTTGAGAGATATTGTTGACTAGGACCAGGTTAGGACCAGGTGTGTGAGTTCTCACCAGTTGAGAGATATTGTTGACTAGGACCAGGTGTGTGAGTTCTCACCAGTTGAGAGATATTGTTGACTAGGACCAGGTGTGTGAGTTCTCACCAGTTGAGAGATATTGTTGACTAGGACCAGATAGGTCCAGGCATTCCTGTTGCTGAAGTTTCCCTCGTCATACACACCACACAACTGACAGACACTACAGAGAGAGAGAGAGAGAGACAGAGACAGAGACAGAGACAGAGACAGAGACAGAGACAGAGAGAGAGAGAGAGAGAGAGAGAGAGGGGATCAGAAAAACAACCTGATCAACCTTTCCTATTCTGTATTTATGTATTTTGTAATGTATAATATACTACTTGGTTAGTGCTGTACTTACAGTGCTATCACCGTAGTTACGGCCCTGACGACGGTGTACTGTAGAACCCCCAGCTTACAGCGGAACAGCAACACCCTGACAGAGGAGAGACAACCAATCACATCCATCAGCCAATCAATCACATCCATCAGCCAATCAATCACAACCAACCATCAATCAGTCACATCCATCAGCCAATCAATCACAACCAACCATCAATCAGTCACATCCATCAGCCAATCAATCACAACCAACCATCAATCAGTCACATCCATCAGCCAATCAATCACAACCAACCATCAATCAGTCACATCCATCAGCCAATCAATCAGTCACATCCATCAATCAATCAAGACATTGTATTCATGTTCATCCAACTCTCCCTGCTCTCCCTCCCTCTATCACTCCAACTCTCCCCTCCCCTCCCTCTCTCCCCTCCCTCCCTCTCCTCCCCCCTCCCTCCCTCCTTCCCTCTCCTCCCTCCCTCCCTCTCCTTCCTCCCTCTCCTCCCTCCCTCTCCTCCTTCCCTCTCCTCCTTCCCTCTCCTCCCTCTCTCCCATCCCCCCCTCCCTCTCCTCTCCTCCCTCTCCTCCTTCCCTCCCCGCCCTCCCGTCTCCTCCCTCACTTACTCTCCCATTGCCCATGGTGGACAGCAGCATAGAGGTGGCAGGTGTTTCTGTTGTTCCTGAACCTCTAGCATCAACACCAAACTGGGATACTGGTTAGAGAGGTAGTTTAACAGGAAGATGAGGAAGTTGTAAATGACGTAGGCCTCGTAACACTCTCTACACGTGTCTACGTAGATGGCTATACTGGGGTAGCGCAGCGCGATCCACTAAAGAAGAAGTCCAATGTACATGGGTGTCCAAGGGGAGGAGGGGGAGAGGAGGGGGAAGAGGGGAGGGGGAGAGGAGGGGGACGGGAGGGGGAGGGGAGAGGAGGGGGAGGGGAGGGGGAGAGGAGGGGGAGAGGGATGGGAGAGGGAGAGGAGGGGGATGAGAGGGGGAGAGGAGGGGGAGAGAGAAAGGCAGATTAATTGATAGATGAGGAACGACCATATGAAATGTGTCCATTATTTTCAACCAGCACATATTGATTGATGGAGTGACCAATGTAAAGAAATGGTGTGTGTGTGTGTGTGTGTGTGTGTGTGTGTGTGTGTGTGTGTGTGTGTGTGTGTGTGTGTGTGTGTGTGTGTGTGTGTGTGTGTTGACTCTGCTATTTGAGCAGCCCAGCCTTGTGACAACACCACGCCGTCCTCAATTAGTCCTGTTACCATAGAGATACGGGGGTCTTAATGGAACTTAGAATGTTCAGCCATTCCTTATAAACCAATGGAATGTCTGACTCGGTGTTCTAGTGTTCCATAGTTCTGTGTTCTAGTCTAGTGTTCCATAGTTCTCTGTGTTCTAGTCTAGTGTTCCATAGTTCTCTGTGTTCTAGTCTAGTGTTCCATAGTTCTCTGTGTTCTAGTCTAGTGTTCCATAGTTCTCTGTGTTCTAGTCTAGTGTTCCATAGTTCTCTGTGTTCTAGTCTAGTGTTCCATAGTTCTCTGTGTTCTAGTCTAGTGTTCCATAGTTCTCTGTGTTCTAGTCTAGTGTTCCATAGTTCTCTGTGTTCTAGTCTAGTGTTCCATAGTTCTCTGTGTTCTAGTCTAGTGTTCCATAGTTCTCTCTGCAGTGAGAGGTCTTCAAGCAGATAGATATGTTGTACCAGTATTACTATAATGAAAGGGTAACAATAGTTTATCCTTACACTGTCCACACTGTAGATGGGTACCATCCACAGGATCCTGTAGAAACACAACAGAGAGGATCAGTGGTATCTGGTCTCCTACCATTTACAAATAGTTTTTACCTTGAGAGATTTGGCTTGGATTTAGCTTCAACAGGTGTAGTGTACCAGGTGTGTTCCTACCTGATAATGGGTTTCTGTAGCTCAGGCTGTGTGTAGTGTACCAGGTGTGTTCCTACCTGATAATGGGTTTCTGTAGCTCAGGCTGTGTGTAGTGTACCAGGTGTGTTCCTACCTGATAATGGGTTTCTGTAGCTCAGGCTGTGTGTAGTGTACCAGGTGTGTTCCTACCTGATAATGGGTTTCTGTAGCTCAGGCTGTGTGTAGTGTACCAGGTGTGTTCCTACCTGATAATGGGTTTCTGTAGCTCAGGCTGTGTGTAGTGTACCAGGTGTGTTCCTACCTGATAATGGGATTCTGTAGCTCAGGCTGTGTGTAGTGTACCAGGTGTGTTCCAGGTGTGTTCCTACCTGATAATGGGTTTCTGTAGCTCAGGCTGTGTGTAGTGTACCAGGTGCTGCAGGATGCCCCACAGAGAGATAGGGATGGTCATGAACACAAACACTCCAGCTATGAACCAGGCTTTACCGTGGGTCCCCACCTGAAACACAGTGCCAGGCTTTACCGTGGGTCCCCACCTGAAACAGACCAAGTTTAACTACATATCCAGGCGTTTCTAGGAGATACCATTTATAAATGAACACATTAGAGCAACAACAGCATCCCAGCAGTTTCGATCAATCTGTACAGTCAAACATGATCAGGCTATACAATAACACCAAAGCCGAGTAGCTGAGGAGAATAACACAACGACGTTGACTGGTGGCAGTTGCACCATTACAGGCTAACAGATGTGAGAGCAATAGTTCCTCCTAATATGAAAGGCAGATTGTGGACTTGTTCTATCTCACCTCAGACTTCTGTAGTTCCCAGACACACAGCGGCAGAACCACGAGTAGCAGGGCTACGTAGAGACAGACCACGAGAGGTCGGATCCACCGTCTCCAGTTCCCACACGTACACGGCATGATTCCGTTCGGTTCGGTTTCGTTCGGTTAGTTCCGTTTAGTTCGCTTCTGTTGGGTTATGTTCGGGTTTAGAACTGAAGGTCTAGACGGGAATGGGATGGGTGGGCGTTGGCTACAAACTATATCTACCGTAGCTGTTTCCTAAACACAACACTGTGACACTAACCTACAGGCTACTATCACTGCATGTCAATGGGGTGGCCTACAGTTTGTTGACAAAATAACAGAAATGATGACGTCAACAGCCTAAACTCCTACAGTGATACACCTCTAGGTGCTTGACAAGCATCATTCAGTTATTGCTGTAACATTGTCTTTGCCCCAATCATGAGTAACCTAAGCTTTTTTGAATAGACATCCTCTGTCCCTGCGTTGTAGCTAAGCAACGTTGCGTTTCATCCATTTCAATTCACAAGAGCTTCTTCTTTTTCCTTCTAGATTCACCCACCTCTGAGGATAGAAGAAAATCAGAGAATAAACCGATTACCGCGTCCCGAGACGATTTGTTCGCGACATGGAACGGAAATGGACATCGGTGTCAAATAATAGCGCGTGTGGTTCCATGTTGACGCCCACGTTACAACAAACCGTTATAGCGATCCATCTAGCTCTGGTCCAGGGCGTTAACTGCCTGTTACGCCTCACGTCCACCGGACGCATCAAACTCTTTGCGTTCTGGCGAAAGTCGTTAATTTTCAATTAATTGTACAGAAAATGCGGGCTAGACATCCAGCAAAACAAACGCACATGCATCTGGTGGACATCAGGCATTACTCTAGCTTAGTGATGGAGAAATGCGTAGTAACGTCGTGGACCAGAGCTACCATCCTTACGGCATCATTAGGTCAGGTGGTCAGTTCAGTTACCCCCTATGTGAGCAGGGAGGGTGACGGGAAAAGAAAACAAGCGGATCATTTTATTAATCAATCCCTCACACTACTGTGTTTCCACCACAATCTCAGTTAATAGAACCTACCTGCTGTACATTGGCATCGTTTATTATTATGGGTACGGGAAATACAATGCTCTAGTGTTTATCCATGGCCACTAGATGTCACTACGGAGCTACCCTCTCTCTGTCCCCCTCTCTCATCTCCCTCCCTCTGTTCGTGTTAGTCCTTATCGGGTTGTCACGCCAACACGTCTAACATCTGTCCCGTCTCCTTGGTAACCCTGGTTGTGAGCTCATCGGTGACTGCGGGGAAACGTGCGCTCTGCCTCTGTGTACTGCCCAGACACAAACCACCACAGTGAGGTACATCAATGCCCGGGACACTAAATCAAGTGCACCTTGTAATTTCAGAGGAAAAATAGAATTATTTGTACCGAAGTCAGTACTGCATCAAGAGTTGGAGAGAAGAGACACACTGTAAAACACTACAGTGAGGAGGTAAACATGTGTACAACACACATGCACTCCCACATGTAACAGTATAACATTAGACCGTCCCTCGCCCCGACACGGGCGCGAACCAGGGACCCTCTGCACGCCAACACACACCTCATTGTTTAGAAGGGCAGTTTTCCACAGCAGCAGATAAGTCCTAGCGAGAGACTTGACCTGAAAAGAGAGACTTGACCTGAAAAAGAGAGACTTGACCTGAAAAAGTGAGACTTGACCTGAAAAAGAGAGACTTGACCTGAAAAAGAGACTTGACCTGAAAAAGTGAGACTTGACCTGAAAAAGAGACTTGACCTGAAAAGAGAGACTTGATCTGAAAAGAGAGACTTGACCTGAAAAAGTGAGACTTGACCTGAAAAAGTGAGACTTGACCTGAAAAAGTGACTTGACCTAAAAAAGTGAGACTTGACCTGAAAAAGTGAGACTTGACCTGAAAAAGAGACTTGACCTGAAAAAGTGAGACTTGATCTGAAAAAGTGAGACTTGATCTGAAAAAGTGAGACTTGATCTGAAAAAGTGAGACTTGACCTGAAAAGAGAGACTTGTTCTGAAAAAGTGAGACTTGACCTGAAAAAGAGACTTGACCTGAAAAAGTGAGACTTGACCTGAAAAGAGAGACTTGACCTGAAAAGAGAGACTTGACCTGAAAAAGTGAGACTTGATCTGAAAAAGTGAGACTTGACTTGAAAAAGAGAGACTTGGCCTGAAAAAGTGAGACTTGACCTGAAAAGAGAGACTTGTTCTGAAAAAGTGAGACTTGACTTGAAAAAGTGAGACTTGGCCTGAAAAAGTGAGACTTGGCCTGAAAAAGTGAGACTTGGCCTGAAAAAGTGAGACTTGGCCTGAAAAGGTGAGACTTGGCCTGAAAAAGTGAGACTTGATCTGAAAAAGTGAAACTTGACTGAAAAAGTGAGACTTGACCTGAAAAAGTGAGACTCGACCTGAAAAGTGAGACTTGATCTGAAAAAGAAAGACTTGACCTGAAAAGAGAGACTTGATCTGAAAAAGAGAGACTTGATCTGAAAAAGTGAGACTTGACCTGAAAAAGTGAGACTTGACATGAAAAAGTGAGACTTTACCTGAAAAAGAAAGACTTGACCTGAAAAGAGAGACTTGATCTGAAAAAGAGAGACTTGATCTGAAAAAGTGAGACTTGACATGAAAAAGAGAGACTTGATCTGAAAATGTGAGATTTGACCTGAAAAAGTGAGACTTGACCTGAAAAAGTGAGACTTGACTTGAAAAAGTGAGACTTGACCTGAAAAAGTGAGACTTGATCTGAAAAAGTGAGACTTGACCTGAAAAGAGACACTTGACCTGAAAAAGTGAGACTTGACCTGAAAAGAGAGACTTGATCTGAAAAGAGAGACTTGACTTGAAAAAGGGAGACTTGACCTGAAAAAGTGAGACTGGGGCAGAAAAAGTGAGACTTGACCTGAAATGTGAGACTTGACCTGAAAAGAGAGACTTGACCTGAAAAGAGACACTTGACCTGAAAAAGTGAGACTTGACCTGAAAAGAGAGACTTGATCTGAAAAGAGAGACTGACCTGAAAAAGTGAGACTTGACCTGAAAAAGGGAGACTTGATCTGAAAAAGAGAGACTCGACCTGAAAAGTGAGACTTGACCAGAAAAAGTGAGACTTGATCTGAAAAAGTGAGACTTGACATGAAAAAGTGAGACTTTACCTGAAAAAGAAAGACTTGACCTGAAAAGAGAGACTTGATCTGAAAAAGTGAGACTTGATCTGAAAAAGTGAGACTTGACCTGAAAAAGTGAGACTTGACCTGAAAAAGTGAGACTTGACCTGAAAAATATATATAGTATATAGTAGAGTAAAGTACTAGTCCACTGTGGAGTGGGTCTGTTCTGTACTGGTGTAGTATAGTATATAGTAGAGTACAGTACTAGTACACTGTGGAGTGGGTCTGTTCTGTACTGGTGTAGTATAGTATATAGTAGAGTACAGTACTAGTCCACTGTGGAGTGGGTCTGTTCTGTACTGGTGTAGTATAGTAGAGTACAGTACTAGTCCACTGTGGAGTGGGTCTGTTCTGTACTGGTGTAGTATAGTATATAGTAGAGTACAGTACTAATTCACTGTGGAGTGGGTCTGTTCTGTACTGGTGTAGTATAGTATATAGTAGAGTACAGTACTAGTTCACTGTGGAGTGGGTCTGTTCTGTACTGGTGTAGTATAGTAGAGTAGAGTACTAGTCCACTGTGGAGTGGGTCTGTTCTGTACTGGTGTAGTATAGTATATAGTAGAGTACAGTACTAGTACACTGTGGAGTGGGTCTGTTCTGTACTGGTGTAGTATAGTAGAGTATAGTACTAGTTCACTGTGGAGTGGGTCTGTTCGGTACTGGTGTAGTATAGTAGAGTATAGTACTAGTTCACTGTGGAGTGGGTCTGTTCTGTACTGGTGTAGTATAGTATATAGTAGAGTACAGTACTAGTTCACTGTGGAGTGGGTCTGTTCTGTACTGGTGTAGTATAGTATATAGTAGAGTACAGTACTAGTTCACTGTGGAGTGGGTCTGTTCTGTACTGGTATAGTATAGTAGAGTACAGTACTAGTCCACTGTGGAGTGGGTCTGTTCTGTACTGGTGTAGTATAGTATATAGTAGAGTACAGTACTAGTTCACTGTGGAGTGGGTCTGTTCTGTACTGGTGTAGTATAGTATATAGTAGAGTACAGTACTAGTTCACTGTGGAGTGGGTCTGTTCTGTACTGGTGTAGTATAGTATATAGTAGAGTACAGTACTAGTTCACTGTGGAGTGGGTCTGTTCTGTACTGGTGTAGTATAGTATATAGTAGAATACAGTACTAGTCCACTGTGGAGTGGGTCTGTTCTGTACTGGTGTAGTATAGTATATAGTAGAGTACAGTACTAGTTCACTGTGGAGTGGGTCTGTTCTGTACTGGTGTAGTATAGTATATAGTAGAGTACAGTACTAGTTCACTATGGAGTGGGTCTGTTCTGTACTGGTGTAGTATAGTATATAGTAGAGTACAGTACTAGTTCACTGTGGAGTGGGTCTGTTCTGTACTGGTGTAGTATAGTATATAGTAGAGTACAGTACTAGTTCACTGTGGAGTGGGTCTGTTCTGTACTGGTGTAGTATAGTATATAGTAGAGTACAGTACTAGTCCACTGTGGAGTGGGTCTGTTCTGTACTGGTGTAGTATAGTACATAGTAGAGTACAGTACTAGTCCACTGTGGAGTGGGTCTGTTCTGTATTGGTGTAGTATAGTAGAGTACAGTACTAGTTCACTGTGGAGTGGGTCTGTTCTGTACTGGTGTAGTATAGTATATAGTAGAGTACAGTACTAGTCCACTGTGGAGTGGGTCTGTTCTGTACTGATGTAGTATAGTAGAGTCCAGTACTAGTTCACTGTGGAGTGGGTCTGGTCTGTACTGGTGTAGTATATTATATAGTAGAGTACAGTACTAGTCCACTGTGGAGTGGGTATGTTCTGTACTGGTGTAGTATAGTACAGTACTACTTCACTGTGGAGTGGGTCTGGTCTGTACTGGTGTAGTATATTATATAGTAGAGTACAGTACTAGTCCACTGTGGAGTGGGTCTGTTCTGTACTGGTGTAGTATAGTACAGTACTACTTCACTGTGGAGTGGGTCTGGTCTGTACTGGTGTAGTATAGTATATAGTAGAGTACAGTACTAGTTCACTGTGGAGTGGGTCTGGTCTGTACTGGTGTAGTATAGTATATAGTAGAGTACAGTACTAGTCCACTGTGGAGTGGGTCTGTTTTGTACTGGTGTAGTATAGTATATAGTACAGTACAGTACTAGTCCACTGTGGAGTGGGTCTGTTCTGTACTGATGTAGTATAGTAGAGTACAGTACTAGTTCACTGTGGAGTGGGTCTGGTCTGTATTGGTGTAGTATAGTATATAGTAGAGTACAGTACTAGTCCACTGTGGAGTGGGTCTGTTCTGTATTGGTGTAGTATAGTATATAGTAGAGTACAGTACTAGTTCGCTGTGGAGTGGGTCTGTTCTGTACTGGTGTAGTATAGTAGAGTATAGTACTAGTTCACTGTGGAGTGGGTCTGTTCTGTACTGGTGTAGTATAGTATATAGTAGAGTACAGTACTAGTTCGCTGTGGAGTGGGTCTGGTCTGTACTGGTGTAGTATATTATATAGTAGAGTACAGTACTAGTCCACTGTGGAGTGGGTCTGTTCTGTACTGGTGTAGTATAGTAGAGTATAGTACTAGTTCACTGTGGAGTGGGTCTGTTCTGTACTGGTGTAGTATAGTATATAGTAGAGTACAGTACTAGTTCACTGTGGAGTGGGTCTGTTCTGTACTGGTGTAGTATAGTATATTGTAGAGTACAGTACTAGTCCACTGTGGAGTGGGTCTGTTCTGTACTGGTATAGTATAGTAGAGTACAGTACTAGTTCACTGTGGAGTGGGTCTGTTCTGTACTGGTGTAGTATAGTAGAGTACAGTACTAGTTCACTGTGGAGTGGGTCTGTTCTGTACTGGTGTAGTATAGTATATAGTAGAGTACAGTACTAGTTCACTGTGGAGTGGGTCTGTTCTGTACTGGTGTAGTAAATTATATAGTAGAGTACAGTACTAGTTCACTGTGGAGTGGGTCTGTTCTGTACTGGTGTAGTATAGTAGAGTACAGTACTAGTCCACTGTGGAGTGGGTCTGTTCTGTACTGGTGTAGTATAGTATATAGTAGAGTACAGTACTAGTTCACTGTGGAGTGGGTCTGTTCTGTACTGGTGTAGTATAGTAGAGTACAGTACTAGTCCACTGTGGAGTGGGTCTGTTGTGTACTGGTGTAGTATAGTATATAGTAGAGTACAGTACTAGTTCGCTGTGGAGTGGGTCTGTTCTGTACTGGTGTAGTATAGTAGAGTATAGTACTAGTTCACTGTGGAGTGGGTCTGTTCTGTACTGGTGTAGTATAGTATATAGTAGAGTACAGTACTAGTTCACTGTGGAGTGGGTCTGATCTGTACTGGTGTAGTATAGTATATAGTAGAGTACAGTACTAGTCCACTGTGGAGTGGGTCTGTTCTGTACTGGTGTAGTATAGTATATAGTAGAGTACAGTACTAGTTCACTGTGGAGTGGGTCTGTTCTGTACTGGTGTAGTATAGTAGAGTATAGTACTAGTTCACTGTGGAGTGGGTCTGTTCTGTACTGGTGTAGTATAGTATATAGTAGAGTACAGTACTAGTTCGCTGTGGAGTGGGTCTGGTCTGTACTGGTGTAGTATATTATATAGTAGAGTACAGTACTAGTCCACTGTGGAGTGGGTATGTTCTGTACTGGTGTAGTATAGTAGAGTATAGTACTAGTTCACTGTGGAGTGGGTCTGTTCTGTACTGGTGTAGTATAGTATATAGTAGAGTACAGTACTAGTTCACTGTGGAGTGGGTCTGTTCTGTACTGGTGTAGTATAGTATATTGTAGAGTACAGTACTAGTCCACTGTGGAGTGGGTCTGTTCTGTACTGGTATAGTATAGTAGAGTACAGTACTAGTTCACTGTGGAGTGGGTCTGTTCTGTACTGGTGTAGTATAGTAGAGTACAGTACTAGTTCACTGTGGAGTGGGTCTGTTCTGTACTGGTGTAGTATAGTATATAGTAGAGTACAGGACTAGTTCACTGTGGAGTGGGTCTGTTCTGTACTGGTGTAGTATATTATATAGTAGAGTACAGTACTAGTTCACTGTGGAGTGGGTCTGTTCTGTACTGGTGTAGTATAGTAGAGTACAGTACTAGTCCACTGTGGAGTGGGTCTGTTCTGTACTGGTGTAGTATAGTATATAGTAGAGTACAGTACTAGTTCACTGTGGAGTGGGTCTGTTCTGTACTGGTGTAGTAAAGTAGAGTACAGTACTAGTTCACTGTGGAGTGGGTCTGTTCTGTACTGGTGTAGTATAGTATATAGTAGAGTACAGTACTAGTTCACTGTGGAGTGGGTCTGATCTGTACTGGTGTAGTATAGTATATAGTAGAGTAAAGTACTAGTCCACTGTGGAGTGGGTCTGTTCTGTACTGGTGTAGTATAGTATATACAGTGGGGAGAACAAGTATTTGATACACTGCCGATTTTGCAGGTTTTCCTACTTACAAAGCATGTAGAGGTCTGTCATTTTTATCATAGGTACACTTCAACTGTGAGAGACGGAATCTAAAACAAAAATCCAGAAAATCACATTGTATGATTTTTAAGTAATTAATTTGCATTTTATTGCATGACATAAGTATTTGATCACCTACCAACCAGTAAGAATTCCGGCTCTCACAGACCTGTTAGTTTTTCTTTAAGAAGCCCTCCTGTTCTCCACTCATTACCTGTACTAACTGCACCTGTTTGAACTCGTTACCTGTATAAAAGACACCTGTCCACACACTCAATCAAACAGACTCCAACCTCTCCACAATGGCCAAGACCAGAGAGCTGTGTAAGGACATCAGGGATAAATTGTAGACCTGTACAAGGCTGGGATGGGCTACAGGACAATAGGCAAGCAGCTTGGTGAGAAGGCAACAACTGTTGGCACAATTATTAGAAAATGGAAGAAGTTCAAGATGACGGTCAATCACCCTCGGTCTGGGGCTCCATGCAAGATCTCACCTCGTGGGGCATCAATGATCATGAGGAATGTGAGGGATCAGCCCAGAACTACACGGCAGGACCTGGTCAATGACCTGAAGAGAGCTGGGACCACAGTCTCAAAGAAAACCATTAGTAACACACTACGCCGTCATGGATTAAAATCCTGCAGCGCACGCAAGGTCCCCCTGCTCAAGCCAGCGCATGTCCAGGCCCGTCTGAAGTTTGCCAATGACCATCTGGATGATCCAGAGGAGGAATGGGAGAAGGTCATGTGGTCTGATGAGACAAAAATAGAGCTTTTTGCTCTAAACTCCACTCGCCGTGTTTGGAGGAATAGAAGGATGAGTACAACCCCAAGAACACCATCCCAACCGTGAAGCATGGAGGTGGAAACATCATTCTTTGGGGATGCTTTTCTGCAAAGGGGACAGGACGACTGCACCGTATTGAGGGGAGGATGGATGGGGCCATGTATCGCGAGATCTTGGCCAACAACCTCCTTCCCTCAGTAAGAGCATTGAAGATGGGTCGTGGCTGGGTCTTCCAGCATGACAACGACACGAAGCACACAGCCATGGCAACTAAGGAGTGGCTCCGTAAGAAGCATCTCAAGGTCCTGGAGTGGCCTAGCCAGTCTCCAGACCTGAACCCAATAGAAAATCTTTGGAGGGAGCTGAAAGTCCGTATTGCCCAGCGACAGCCCCGAAACCTGAAGGATCTGGAGAAGATCTGTAGGGAGGAGTGGGCCAAAATCCCTGCTGCAGTGTGTGCAAACCTAGTCAAGAACTACAGGAAACGTATGATCTCTGTAATTGCAAACAAAGGTTTCTGTACCAAATATTAAGTTCTGCTTTTCTGATGTATCAAATACTTATGTCATGCAATAAAATGCAAATGAATTACTTAAAAATCATACAATGTGATTTTCTGGATTTTTGTTTTAGATTCCGTCTCTCATAGTTGAAGTGTACCTATGATAAAAATTACAGACCTCTACATGCTTTGTAAGTAGGAAAACCTGCAAAATCGTCAGTGTATCAAATACTTGTTCTCCCCACTGTAGTAGAGTACAGTACTAGTTCACTGTGGAGTGGGTCTGATCTGTACTGGTGTAGTATAGTAGAGTACAGTACTAGTCCACTGTGGAGTGGGTCTGTTCTGTACTGGTGTAGTATAGTATATAGTAGAGTACAGTACTAGTCCACTGTGGAGTTGGTCTGTTCTGTACTGGTGTAGTATAGTATATAGTAGAGTACAGTACTAGTCCACTGTGGAGTGGGTCTGTTCTGTACTGGTGTAGTATAGTATATAGTAGAGTACAGTACTAGTCCACTGTGGAGTGGGTCTGTTCTGTACTGGTGTAGTATAGTATATAGTAGAGTACAGTACTAGTCCACTGTGGAGTGGGTCTGTTCTGTACTGGTGTAGTATAGTATATAGTAGAGTACAGTACTAGTTCACTGTGGAGTGGGTCTGTTCTGTACTGGTGTAGTATAGTATATAGTAGAGTACAGTACTAGTCCACTGTGGAGTGGTTCTGTTCTGTACTGGTGTAGTATAGTATATAGTAGAGTACAGTACTAGTTCACTGTGGAGTGGGTCTGTTCTGTACTGGTGTAGTATAGTATATAGTAGAGTACAGTACTAGTACACTGTGGAGTGGGTCTGTTCTGTACTGATGTAGTATAGTGTATAGTAGAGTATAGTACTAGTCCACTGTGGAGTGGGTCTGTTCTGTACTGGTGTAGTATAGTAGAGTACAGTACTAGTTCACTGTGGAGTGGGTCTGTTCTGTACTGGTGTAGTATAGTAGAGTATAGTACTTGTCCACTGTGGAGTGGTTCTGTTCTGTACTGGTGTAGTATAGTAGAGTATAGTACTTGTCCACTGTGGAGTGGGTCTGTTCTGTACTGGTGTAGTATAGTAGAGTATAGTACTTGTCCACTGTGGAGTGGTTCTGTTCTGTACTGGTGTAGTATAGTAGAGTATAGTACTTGTCCACTGTGGAGTGGGTCTGTTCTGTACTGGTGTAGTATAGTATATAGTAGAGTACAGTACTAGTCCACTGTGGAGTGGGTCTGTTCTGTACTGGTGTAGTATAGTATATAGTAGAGTACAGTACTAGTTCACTGTGGAGTGGGTCTGTTCTGTACTGGTGTAGTATAGTATATAGTAGAGTACAGTACTAGTCCACTGTGGAGTGGTTCTGTTCTGTACTGGTGTAGTATAGTATATAGTAGAGTACAGTACTAGTTCACTGTGGAGTGGGTCTGTTCTGTACTGGTGTAGTATAGTATATAGTAGAGTACAGTACTAGTACACTGTGGAGTGGGTCTGTTCTGTACTGATGTAGTATAGTGTATAGTAGAGTACAGTACTAGTCCACTGTGGAGTGGGTCTGTTCTGTACTGGTGTAGTATAGTAGAGTACAGTACTAGTCCACTGTGGAGTGGGTCTGGTCTGTACTGGTGTAATATAGTATATAGTAGAGTACAGTACTAGTCCACTGTGGAGTGGGTCTGGTCTGTACTGGTGTAGTATAGTATATAGTAGAGTACAGTACTAGTTCACTGTGGAGTGGGTCTGTTCTGTACTGGTGTAGTATAGTAGAGTACAGTACTAGTCCACTGTGGAGTGGGTCTGTTCTGTACTGGTGTAGTATAGTAGAGTACAGTACTAGTTCACTGTGGAGTGGGTCTGTTCTGTACTGGTGTAGTATAGTAGAGTATAGTTCTTGTCCACTGTGGAGTGGTTCTGTTCTGTACTGGTGTAGTATAGTAGAGTACAGTACTAGTCCACTGTGGAGTGGGTCTGTTCTGTACTGGTGTAGTATAGTATATAGTAGAGTACAGTACTAGTCCACTGTGGAGTGGGTCTGTTCTGTACTGGTGTAGTATAGTAGAGTACAGTACTAGTTCACTGTGGAGTGGGTCTGTTCTGTACTGGTGTAGTATAGTATATAGTAGAGTACAGTACTAGTCCACTGTGGAGTGGGTCTGGTCTGTACTGGTGTAGTATAGTATATAGTAGAGTACAGTACTAGTCCACTGTGGAGTGGGTCTGTTCTATACTGGTGTAGTATAGTATATAGTAGAGTACAGTACTAGTCCACTGTGGAGTGGGTCTGTTCTGTACTGGTGTAGTATAGTATATAGTAGAGTACAGTACTAGTTCACTGTGGAGTGGGTCTGTTCTGTACTGGTGTAGTATAGTATATAGTAGAGTACAGTACTAGTCCACTGTGGAGTGGGTCTGGTCTGTACTGGTGTAGTATAGTATATAGTAGAGTACAGTACTAGTTCACTGTGGAGTGGGTCTGTTCTGTACTGGTGTAGTATAGTAGAGTACAGTACTAGTCCACTGTGGAGTGGGTCTGTTCTGTACTGGTGTAGTATAGTAGAGTACAGTACTAGTTCACTGTGGAGTGGGTCTGTTCTGTACTGGTGTAGTATAGTAGAGTATAGTACTTGTCCACTGTGGAGTGGTTCTGTTCTGTACTGGTGTAGTATAGTAGAGTACAGTACTAGTCCACTGTGGAGTGGGTCTGTTCTGTACTGGTGTAGTATAGTATATAGTAGAGTACAGTACTAGTCCACTGTGGAGTGGGTCTGTTCTGTACTGGTGTAGTATAGTAGAGTACAGTACTAGTCCACTGTGGAGTGGGTCTGTTCTGTACTGGTGTAGTATAGTATATAGTAGAGTACAGTACTAGTTCACTGTGGAGTGGGTCTGTTCTGTACTGGTGTAGTATAGTATATAGTAGAGTACAGTACTAGTTCACTGTGGAGTGGGTCTGGTCTGTACTGGTGTAGTATAGTATATAGTAGAGTACAGTACTAGTCCACTGTGGAGTGGGTCTGTTCTGTACTGGTGTAGTATAGTATATAGTAGAGTACAGTACTAGTCCACTGTGGAGTGGGTCTGGTCTGTACTGGTGTAGTATAGTATATAGTAGAGTACAGTACTAGTCCACTGTGGAGTGGTTCTGTTCTGTACTGTTGTAGTATAGTATATAGTAGAGTACAGTACTAGTTCACTGTGGAGTGGGTCTGATCTGTACTGGTGTAGTATAGTATATAGTAGAGTACAGTACTAGTCCACTGTGGAGTGGGTCTGTTCTGTACTGGTGTAGTATAGTATATAGTAGAGTACAGTACTAGTTCACTGTGGAGTGGGTCTGTTCTGTACTGGTGTAGTATAGTAGAGTATAGTACTAGTTCACTGTGGAGTGGGTCTGTTCTGTACTGGTGTAGTATAGTATATAGTAGAGTACAGTACTAGTTCGCTGTGGAGTGGGTCTGGTCTGTACTGGTGTAGTATATTATATAGTAGAGTACAGTACTAGTCCACTGTGGAGTGGGTATGTTCTGTACTGGTGTAGTATAGTAGAGTATAGTACTAGTTCACTGTGGAGTGGGTCTGTTCTGTACTGGTGTAGTATAGTATATAGTAGAGTACAGTACTAGTTCACTGTGGAGTGGGTCTGTTCTGTACTGGTGTAGTATAGTATATTGTAGAGTACAGTACTAGTCCACTGTGGAGTGGGTCTGTTCTGTACTGGTATAGTATAGTAGAGTACAGTACTAGTTCACTGTGGAGTGGGTCTGTTCTGTACTGGTGTAGTATAGTAGAGTACAGTACTAGTTCACTGTGGAGTGGGTCTGTTCTGTACTGGTGTAGTATAGTATATAGTAGAGTACAGTACTAGTTCACTGTGGAGTGGGTCTGTTCTGTACTGGTGTAGTATATTATATAGTAGAGTACAGTACTAGTTCACTGTGGAGTGGGTCTGTTCTGTACTGGTGTAGTATAGTAGAGTACAGTACTAGTCCACTGTGGAGTGGGTCTGTTCTGTACTGGTGTAGTATAGTATATAGTAGAGTACAGTACTAGTTCACTGTGGAGTGGGTCTGTTCTGTACTGGTGTAGTATAGTAGAGTACAGTACTAGTCCACTGTGGAGTGGGTCTGTTCTGTACTGGTGTAGTATAGTATATAGTAGAGTACAGTACTAGTTCGCTGTGGAGTGGGTCTGTTCTGTACTGGTGTAGTATAGTAGAGTATAGTACTAGTTCACTGTGGAGTGGGTCTGTTCTGTACTGGTGTAGTATAGTATATAGTAGAGTACAGTACTAGTTCACTGTGGAGTGGGTCTGATCTGTACTGGTGTAGTATAGTATATAGTAGAGTAAAGTACTAGTCCACTGTGGAGTGGGTCTGTTCTGTACTGGTGTAGTATAGTATATAGTAGAGTACAGTACTAGTTCACTGTGGAGTGGGTCTGATCTGTACTGGTGTAGTATAGTAGAGTACAGTACTAGTCCACTGTGGAGTGGGTCTGTTCTGTACTGGTGTAGTATAGTATATAGTAGAGTACAGTACTAGTCCACTGTGGAGTTGGTCTGTTCTGTACTGGTGTAGTATAGTATATAGTAGAGTACAGTACTAGTCCACTGTGGAGTGGGTCTGTTCTGTACTGGTGTAGTATAGTATATAGTAGAGTACAGTACTAGTACACTGTGGAGTGGGTCTGTTCTGTACTGGTGTAGTATAGTATATAGTAGAGTACAGTACTAGTCCACTGTGGAGTGGGTCTGTTCTGTACTGGTGTAGTATAGTATATAGTAGAGTACAGTACTAGTTCACTGTGGAGTGGGTCTGTTCTGTACTGGTGTAGTATAGTATATAGTAGAGTACAGTACTAGTCCACTGTGGAGTGGGTCTGTTCTGTACTGGTGTAGTATAGTAGAGTACAGTACTAGTCCACTGTGGAGTGGGTCTGTTCTGTACTGGTGTAGTATAGTATATAGTAGAGTACAGTACTAGTTCACTGTGGAGTGGGTCTGTTCTGTACTGGTGTAGTATAGTAGAGTACAGTACTAGTCCACTGTGGAGTGGGTCTGTTGTGTACTGGTGTAGTATAGTATATAGTAGAGTACAGTACTAGTTCGCTGTGGAGTGGGTCTGTTCTGTACTGGTGTAGTATAGTAGAGTATAGTACTAGTTCACTGTGGAGTGGGTCTGTTCTGTACTGGTGTAGTATAGTATATAGTAGAGTACAGTACTAGTTCACTGTGGAGTGGGTCTGATCTGTACTGGTGTAGTATAGTATATAGTAGAGTACAGTACTAGTCCACTGTGGAGTGGGTCTGTTCTGTACTGGTGTAGTATAGTATATAGTAGAGTACAGTACTAGTTCACTGTGGAGTGGGTCTGTTCTGTACTGGTGTAGTATAGTAGAGTATAGTACTAGTTCACTGTGGAGTGGGTCTGTTCTGTACTGGTGTAGTATAGTATATAGTAGAGTACAGTACTAGTTCGCTGTGGAGTGGGTCTGGTCTGTACTGGTGTAGTATATTATATAGTAGAGTACAGTACTAGTCCACTGTGGAGTGGGTATGTTCTGTACTGGTGTAGTATAGTAGAGTATAGTACTAGTTCACTGTGGAGTGGGTCTGTTCTGTACTGGTGTAGTATAGTATATAGTAGAGTACAGTACTAGTTCACTGTGGAGTGGGTCTGTTCTGTACTGGTGTAGTATAGTATATTGTAGAGTACAGTACTAGTCCACTGTGGAGTGGGTCTGTTCTGTACTGGTATAGTATAGTAGAGTACAGTACTAGTTCACTGTGGAGTGGGTCTGTTCTGTACTGGTGTAGTATAGTAGAGTACAGTACTAGTTCACTGTGGAGTGGGTCTGTTCTGTACTGGTGTAGTATAGTATATAGTAGAGTACAGGACTAGTTCACTGTGGAGTGGGTCTGTTCTGTACTGGTGTAGTATATTATATAGTAGAGTACAGTACTAGTTCACTGTGGAGTGGGTCTGTTCTGTACTGGTGTAGTATAGTAGAGTACAGTACTAGTCCACTGTGGAGTGGGTCTGTTCTGTACTGGTGTAGTATAGTATATAGTAGAGTACAGTACTAGTTCACTGTGGAGTGGGTCTGTTCTGTACTGGTGTAGTAAAGTAGAGTACAGTACTAGTCCACTGTGGAGTGGGTCTGTTCTGTACTGGTGTAGTATAGTATATAGTAGAGTACAGTACTAGTTCGCTGTGGAGTGGGTCTGTTCTGTACTGGTGTAGTATAGTAGAGTATAGTACTAGTTCACTGTGGAGTGGGTCTGTTCTGTACTGGTGTAGTATAGTATATAGTAGAGTACAGTACTAGTTCACTGTGGAGTGGGTCTGATCTGTACTGGTGTAGTATAGTATATAGTAGAGTAAAGTACTAGTCCACTGTGGAGTGGGTCTGTTCTGTACTGGTGTAGTATAGTATATAGTAGAGTACAGTACTAGTTCACTGTGGAGTGGGTCTGATCTGTACTGGTGTAGTATAGTAGAGTACAGTACTAGTCCACTGTGGAGTGGGTCTGTTCTGTACTGGTGTAGTATAGTATATAGTAGAGTACAGTACTAGTCCACTGTGGAGTTGGTCTGTTCTGTACTGGTGTAGTATAGTATATAGTAGAGTACAGTACTAGTCCACTGTGGAGTGGGTCTGTTCTGTACTGGTGTAGTATAGTATATAGTAGAGTACAGTACTAGTCCACTGTGGAGTGGGTCTGTTCTGTACTGGTGTAGTATAGTATATAGTAGAGTACAGTACTAGTCCACTGTGGAGTGGGTCTGTTCTGTACTGGTGTAGTATAGTATATAGTAGAGTACAGTACTAGTTCACTGTGGAGTGGGTCTGTTCTGTACTGGTGTAGTATAGTATATAGTAGAGTACAGTACTAGTCCACTGTGGAGTGGTTCTGTTCTGTACTGGTGTAGTATAGTATATAGTAGAGTACAGTACTAGTTCACTGTGGAGTGGGTCTGTTCTGTACTGGTGTAGTATAGTATATAGTAGAGTACAGTACTAGTACACTGTGGAGTGGGTCTGTTCTGTACTGATGTAGTATAGTGTATAGTAGAGTATAGTACTAGTCCACTGTGGAGTGGGTCTGTTCTGTACTGGTGTAGTATAGTAGAGTACAGTACTAGTTCACTGTGGAGTGGGTCTGTTCTGTACTGGTGTAGTATAGTAGAGTATAGTACTTGTCCACTGTGGAGTGGTTCTGTTCTGTACTGGTGTAGTATAGTAGAGTATAGTACTTGTCCACTGTGGAGTGGGTCTGTTCTGTACTGGTGTAGTATAGTAGAGTATAGTACTTGTCCACTGTGGAGTGGTTCTGTTCTGTACTGGTGTAGTATAGTAGAGTATAGTACTTGTCCACTGTGGAGTGGGTCTGTTCTGTACTGGTGTAGTATAGTATATAGTAGAGTACAGTACTAGTCCACTGTGGAGTGGGTCTGTTCTGTACTGGTGTAGTATAGTATATAGTAGAGTACAGTACTAGTTCACTGTGGAGTGGGTCTGTTCTGTACTGGTGTAGTATAGTATATAGTAGAGTACAGTACTAGTCCACTGTGGAGTGGTTCTGTTCTGTACTGGTGTAGTATAGTATATAGTAGAGTACAGTACTAGTTCACTGTGGAGTGGGTCTGTTCTGTACTGGTGTAGTATAGTATATAGTAGAGTACAGTACTAGTACACTGTGGAGTGGGTCTGTTCTGTACTGATGTAGTATAGTGTATAGTAGAGTACAGTACTAGTCCACTGTGGAGTGGGTCTGTTCTGTACTGGTGTAGTATAGTAGAGTACAGTACTAGTCCACTGTGGAGTGGGTCTGGTCTGTACTGGTGTAATATAGCATATAGTAGAGTACAGTACTAGTCCACTGTGGAGTGGGTCTGGTCTGTACTGGTGTAGTATAGTATATAGTAGAGTACAGTACTAGTTCACTGTGGAGTGGGTCTGTTCTGTACTGGTGTAGTATAGTAGAGTACAGTACTAGTCCACTGTGGAGTGGGTCTGTTCTGTACTGGTGTAGTATAGTAGAGTACAGTACTAGTTCACTGTGGAGTGGGTCTGTTCTGTACTGGTGTAGTATAGTAGAGTATAGTACTTGTCCACTGTGGAGTGGTTCTGTTCTGTACTGGTGTAGTATAGTAGAGTACAGTACTAGTCCACTGTGGAGTGGGTCTGTTCTGTACTGGTGTAGTATAGTATATAGTAGAGTACAGTACTAGTCCACTGTGGAGTGGGTCTGTTCTGTACTGGTGTAGTATAGTAGAGTACAGTACTAGTTCACTGTGGAGTGGGTCTGTTCTGTACTGGTGTAGTATAGTATATAGTAGAGTACAGTACTAGTCCACTGTGGAGTGGGTCTGGTCTGTACTGGTGTAGTATAGTATATAGTAGAGTACAGTACTAGTCCACTGTGGAGTGGGTCTGTTCTATACTGGTGTAGTATAGTATATAGTAGAGTACAGTACTAGTCCACTGTGGAGTGGGTCTGTTCTGTACTGGTGTAGTATAGTATATAGTAGAGTACAGTACTAGTTCACTGTGGAGTGGGTCTGTTCTGTACTGGTGTAGTATAGTATATAGTAGAGTACAGTACTAGTCCACTGTGGAGTGGGTCTGGTCTGTACTGGTGTAGTATAGTATATAGTAGAGTACAGTACTAGTTCACTGTGGAGTGGGTCTGTTCTGTACTGGTGTAGTATAGTAGAGTACAGTACTAGTCCACTGTGGAGTGGGTCTGTTCTGTACTGGTGAAGTATAGTAGAGTACAGTACTAGTTCACTGTGGAGTGGGTCTGTTCTGTACTGGTGTAGTATAGTAGAGTATAGTACTTGTCCACTGTGGAGTGGTTCTGTTCTGTACTGGTGTAGTATAGTAGAGTACAGTACTAGTCCACTGTGGAGTGGGTCTGTTCTGTACTGGTGTAGTATAGTATATAGTAGAGTACAGTACTAGTCCACTGTGGAGTGGGTCTGTCTGTACTGGTGTAGTATAGTAGAGTACAGTACTAGTCCACTGTGGAGTGGGTCTGTTCTGTACTGGTGTAGTATAGTATATAGTAGAGTACAGTACTAGTTCACTGTGGAGTGGGTCTGTTCTGTACTGGTGTAGTATAGTATATAGTAGAGTACAGTACTAGTTCACTGTGGAGTGGGTCTGGTCTGTACTGGTGTAGTATAGTATATAGTAGAGTACAGTACTAGTCCACTGTGGAGTGGGTCTGTTCTGTACTGGTGTAGTATAGTATATAGTAGAGTACAGTACTAGTCCACTGTGGAGTGGGTCTGGTCTGTACTGGTGTAGTATAGTATATAGTAGAGTACAGTACTAGTCCACTGTGGAGTGGTTCTGTTCTGTACTGTTGTAGTATAGTATATAGTAGAGTACAGTACTAGTTCACTGTGGAGTGGGTCTGATCTGTACTGGTGTAGTATAGTATATAGTAGAGTACAGTACTAGTCCACTGTGGAGTGGGTCTGTTCTGTACTGGTGTAGTATAGTATATAGTAGAGTACAGTACTAGTTCACTGTGGAGTGGGTCTGTTCTGTACTGGTGTAGTATAGTAGAGTATAGTACTAGTTCACTGTGGAGTGGGTCTGTTCTGTACTGGTGTAGTATAGTATATAGTAGAGTACAGTACTAGTTCGCTGTGGAGTGGGTCTGGTCTGTACTGGTGTAGTATATTATATAGTAGAGTACAGTACTAGTCCACTGTGGAGTGGGTATGTTCTGTACTGGTGTAGTATAGTAGAGTATAGTACTAGTTCACTGTGGAGTGGGTCTGTTCTGTACTGGTGTAGTATAGTATATAGTAGAGTACAGTACTAGTTCACTGTGGAGTGGGTCTGTTCTGTACTGGTGTAGTATAGTATATTGTAGAGTACAGTACTAGTCCACTGTGGAGTGGGTCTGTTCTGTACTGGTATAGTATAGTAGAGTACAGTACTAGTTCACTGTGGAGTGGGTCTGTTCTGTACTGGTGTAGTATAGTAGAGTACAGTACTAGTTCACTGTGGAGTGGGTCTGTTCTGTACTGGTGTAGTATAGTATATAGTAGAGTACAGTACTAGTTCACTGTGGAGTGGGTCTGTTCTGTACTGGTGTAGTATATTATATAGTAGAGTACAGTACTAGTTCACTGTGGAGTGGGTCTGTTCTGTACTGGTGTAGTATAGTAGAGTACAGTACTAGTCCACTGTGGAGTGGGTCTGTTCTGTACTGGTGTAGTATAGTATATAGTAGAGTACAGTACTAGTTCACTGTGGAGTGGGTCTGTTCTGTACTGGTGTAGTATAGTAGAGTACAGTACTAGTCCACTGTGGAGTGGGTCTGTTCTGTACTGGTGTAGTATAGTATATAGTAGAGTACAGTACTAGTTCGCTGTGGAGTGGGTCTGTTCTGTACTGGTGTAGTATAGTAGAGTATAGTACTAGTTCACTGTGGAGTGGGTCTGTTCTGTACTGGTGTAGTATAGTATATAGTAGAGTACAGTACTAGTTCACTGTGGAGTGGGTCTGATCTGTACTGGTGTAGTATAGTATATAGTAGAGTAAAGTACTAGTCCACTGTGGAGTGGGTCTGTTCTGTACTGGTGTAGTATAGTATATAGTAGAGTACAGTACTAGTTCACTGTGGAGTGGGTCTGATCTGTACTGGTGTAGTATAGTAGAGTACAGTACTAGTCCACTGTGGAGTGGGTCTGTTCTGTACTGGTGTAGTATAGTATATAGTAGAGTACAGTACTAGTCCACTGTGGAGTTGGTCTGTTCTGTACTGGTGTAGTATAGTATATAGTAGAGTACAGTACTAGTCCACTGTGGAGTGGGTCTGTTCTGTACTGGTGTAGTATAGTATATAGTAGAGTACAGTACTAGTACACTGTGGAGTGGGTCTGTTCTGTACTGGTGTAGTATAGTATATAGTAGAGTACAGTACTAGTCCACTGTGGAGTGGGTCTGTTCTGTACTGGTGTAGTATAGTATATAGTAGAGTACAGTACTAGTTCACTGTGGAGTGGGTCTGTTCTGTACTGGTGTAGTATAGTATATAGTAGAGTACAGTACTAGTCCACTGTGGAGTGGTTCTGTTCTGTACTGGTGTAGTATAGTATATAGTAGAGTACAGTACTAGTTCACTGTGGAGTGGGTCTGTTCTGTACTGGTGTAGTATAGTATATAGTAGAGTACAGTACTAGTACACTGTGGAGTGGGTCTGTTCTGTACTGATGTAGTATAGTGTATAGTAGAGTATAGTACTAGTCCACTGTGGAGTGGGTCTGTTCTGTACTGGTGTAGTATAGTAGAGTACAGTACTAGTTCACTGTGGAGTGGGTCTGTTCTGTACTGGTGTAGTATAGTAGAGTATAGTACTTGTCCACTGTGGAGTGGTTCTGTTCTGTACTGGTGTAGTATAGTAGAGTATAGTACTTGTCCACTGTGGAGTGGGTCTGTTCTGTACTGGTGTAGTATAGTAGAGTATAGTACTTGTCCACTGTGGAGTGGTTCTGTTCTGTACTGGTGTAGTATAGTAGAGTATAGTACTTGTCCACTGTGGAGTGGGTCTGTTCTGTACTGGTGTAGTATAGTATATAGTAGAGTACAGTACTAGTCCACTGTGGAGTGGGTCTGTTCTGTACTGGTGTAGTATAGTATATAGTAGAGTACAGTACTAGTTCACTGTGGAGTGGGTCTGTTCTGTACTGGTGTAGTATAGTATATAGTAGAGTACAGTACTAGTCCACTGTGGAGTGGTTCTGTTCTGTACTGGTGTAGTATAGTATATAGTAGAGTACAGTACTAGTTCACTGTGGAGTGGGTCTGTTCTGTACTGGTGTAGTATAGTATATAGTAGAGTACAGTACTAGTACACTGTGGAGTGGGTCTGTTCTGTACTGATGTAGTATAGTGTATAGTAGAGTACAGTACTAGTCCACTGTGGAGTGGGTCTGTTCTGTACTGGTGTAGTATAGTAGAGTACAGTACTAGTCCACTGTGGAGTGGGTCTGGTCTGTACTGGTGTAATATAGTATATAGTAGAGTACAGTACTAGTCCACTGTGGAGTGGGTCTGGTCTGTACTGGTGTAGTATAGTATATAGTAGAGTACAGTACTAGTTCACTGTGGAGTGGGTCTGTTCTGTACTGGTGTAGTATAGTAGAGTACAGTACTAGTCCACTGTGGAGTGGGTCTGTTCTGTACTGGTGTAGTATAGTAGAGTACAGTACTAGTTCACTGTGGAGTGGGTCTGTTCTGTACTGGTGTAGTATAGTAGAGTATAGTACTTGTCCACTGTGGAGTGGTTCTGTTCTGTACTGGTGTAGTATAGTAGAGTACAGTACTAGTCCACTGTGGAGTGGGTCTGTTCTGTACTGGTGTAGTATAGTATATAGTAGAGTACAGTACTAGTCCACTGTGGAGTGGGTCTGTTCTGTACTGGTGTAGTATAGTAGAGTACAGTACTAGTTCACTGTGGAGTGGGTCTGTTCTGTACTGGTGTAGTATAGTATATAGTAGAGTACAGTACTAGTCCACTGTGGAGTGGGTCTGGTCTGTACTGGTGTAGTATAGTATATAGTAGAGTACAGTACTAGTCCACTGTGGAGTGGGTCTGTTCTATACTGGTGTAGTATAGTATATAGTAGAGTACAGTACTAGTCCACTGTGGAGTGGGTCTGTTCTGTACTGGTGTAGTATAGTATATAGTAGAGTACAGTACTAGTTCACTGTGGAGTGGGTCTGTTCTGTACTGGTGTAGTATAGTATATAGTAGAGTACAGTACTAGTCCACTGTGGAGTGGGTCTGGTCTGTACTGGTGTAGTATAGTATATAGTAGAGTACAGTACTAGTTCACTGTGGAGTGGGTCTGTTCTGTACTGGTGTAGTATAGTAGAGTACAGTACTAGTCCACTGTGGAGTGGGTCTGTTCTGTACTGGTGTAGTATAGTAGAGTACAGTACTAGTTCACTGTGGAGTGGGTCTGTTCTGTACTGGTGTAGTATAGTAGAGTATAGTACTTGTCCACTGTGGAGTGGTTCTGTTCTGTACTGGTGTAGTATAGTAGAGTACAGTACTAGTCCACTGTGGAGTGGGTCTGTTCTGTACTGGTGTAGTATAGTATATAGTAGAGTACAGTACTAGTCCACTGTGGAGTGGGTCTGTTCTGTACTGGTGTAGTATAGTAGAGTACAGTACTAGTCCACTGTGGAGTGGGTCTGTTCTGTACTGGTGTAGTATAGTATATAGTAGAGTACAGTACTAGTTCACTGTGGAGTGGGTCTGTTCTGTACTGGTGTAGTATAGTATATAGTAGAGTACAGTACTAGTTCACTGTGGAGTGGGTCTGGTCTGTACTGGTGTAGTATAGTATATAGTAGAGTACAGTACTAGTCCACTGTGGAGTGGGTCTGTTCTGTACTGGTGTAGTATAGTATATAGTAGAGTACAGTACTAGTCCACTGTGGAGTGGGTCTGGTCTGTACTGGTGTAGTATAGTATATAGTAGAGTACAGTACTAGTCCACTGTGGAGTGGTTCTGTTCTGTACTGTTGTAGTATAGTATATAGTAGAGTACAGTACTAGTCCACTGTGGAGTGGGTCTGTTCTGTACTGGTGTAGTATAGTATATAGTAGAGTACAGTACTAGTCCACTGTGGAGTGGTTCTGTTCTGTACTGGTGTAGTATAGTAGAGTACAGTACTAGTTCACTGTGGAGTGGGTCTGTATACCAATCCGTGTACTACTAGTACAACCCCTTGGGGTCAATCATGGTAATAGCAAAACATACGCCATAACAATTACAAGTTGTTGTATTTATTTCAAAGAAATGAGAAATATACAGTGATATACAGTGGTATACAGTGATATACAGTGGTATATAGTGATATACAGTGATATACAGTGGTATATAGTGGTATACAGTGATATACAGTGGTATATAGTGATATACAGTGGTATACAGATGTATACAGTGGTATACAGTGGTATACAGTGATATACAGATGTATACAGTGGTATACAGTGATATACAGCGGTATACAGTGATATACAGCGGTATACAGTGATATACAGTGGTATACAGTGATATACAGTGGTATACAGTGGTATACAGTGATATACAGATGTATACAGTGATATACAGTGATATACAGTGGTATACAGTGGTATACAGTGGTATACAGATGTATACAGTGGTATACAGTGATATACAGATGTATACAGTGATATACAGTGGTATACAGCGGTATACTGTGGTATACAGTTGTATACAGTGGTATACAGTGGTATACAGTTGTATACAGATGTATACAGTGGTATACAGTGATATAGAGTTTAGAGATGAGGGAAATTGTCGTAATATAAGACATAAATAAGACGATGTTGACAGAAGACAAGTTGATTGTTTAACTGGGAATAATGACTTCTTTTTAAACTAGTCTCTCTCTCTCTCCTGGTATAATAAGTGTTAAACTAGTCTCTCTCTCTCTCCTGGTATAATAAGTGTTAAACTAGTCTCTCTCTCCTGGTATAATAAGTGTTAAACTAGTCTCTCTCCTGGTATAATAAGTGTTAAACTAGTCTCTCTCTCTCTCCTGGTATAATAAGTGTTAAACTAGTCTCTCTCTCTCTCCTGGTATAATAAGTGTTAAACTAGTCTCTCTCCTGGTATAATAAGTGTTAAACTAGTCTCTCTCCTGGTATAATAAGTGTTAAACTAGTCTCTCTCTCTCTCCTGGTATAATAAGTGTTAAACTAGTCTCTCTCTCTCTCCTGGTATAATAAGTGTTAAACTAGTCTCTCTCCTGGTATAATAAGTGTTAAACTAGTCTCTCTCCTGGTATAATAAGTGTTAAACTAGTCTCTCTCTCTCTCCTGGTATAATAAGTGTTAAACTAGTCTCTCTCCTGGTATAATAAGTGTTAAACTAGTCTCTCTCTCTCTCCTGGTATAATAAGTGTTAAACTAGTCTCTCTCCTGGTATAATAAGTGTTAAACTAGTCTCTCTCTCTCTCCTGGTATAATAAGTGTTAAACTAGTCTCTCTCCTGGTATAATAAGTGTTAAACTAGTACATGTGAGTTCCCAGGTGGCGTCAGTAATCAGTCTGTGTCCCTCTCTCTGTCTGTGTCAGTCTCTCTCAGTTCCCAGGTGGTGTCAGTAATCAGTCTGTGTCCCTCTCTCTGTCTGTGTCAGTCTCTCTCAGTTCCCAGGTGGTGTCAGTAATCAGTCTGTGTCCCTCTCTCTGTCTGTGTCAGTCTCTCTCAGTTCCCAGGTGGTGTCAGTAATCAGTCTGTGTCCCTCTCTCTGTCTGTGTCAGTCTCTCTCAGTTCCCAGGTGGTGTCAGTAATCAGTCTGTGTCCTTCTCTCTGTCTGTGTCAGTCTCTCTCAGTTCCCAGGTGGTGTCAGTAATCAGTCTGTGTCCCTCTCTCTGTCTGTGTCAGTCTCTCTCAGTTCCCAGGTGGTGTCAGTAATCAGTCTGTGTCCCTCTCTCTGTCTTTGTCAGTCTCTCTCAGTTCCCAGGTGGTGTCAGTAATCAGTCTGTGTCCCTCTCTCTGTCTTTGTCAGTCTCTCTCAGTTCCCAGGTGGTGTCAGTAATCAGTCTGTGTCCCTCTCTCTGTCTGTGTCAGTCTCTCTCAGTTCCCAGGTGGTGTCAGTAATCAGTCTGTGTCCCTCTCTCTGTCTGTGTCAGTCTCTCTCAGTTCCCAGGTGGTGTCAGTAATCAGTCTGTGTCCCTCTCTCTGTCTGTGTCAGTCTCTCTCAGTTCCCAGGTGGTGTCAGTAATCAGTCTGTGTCCCTCTCTCTGTCTGTGTCAGTCTCTCTCAGTTCCCAGGTGGCGTCAGTAATCAGTCTGTGTCCCTCTCTCTGTCTGTGTCAGTCTCTCTCAGTTCCCAGGTGGTGTCAGTAATCAGTCTGTGTACCTCTCTCTGTCTGTGTCAGTCTCTCTCAGTTCCCAGGTGGCGTCAGTAATCAGTCTGTGTCCCTCTCTCTGTCTGTGTCAGTCTCTCTCAGTTCCCAGGTGGCGTCAGTAATCAGTCTGTGTCCCTCTCTCTGTCTGTGTCAGTCTCTCTCAGTTCCCAGGTGGCGTCAGTAATCAGTCTGTGTCCCTCTCTCTGTCTGTGTCAGTCTCTCTCAGTTCCCAGGTGGCGTCAGTAATCAGTCTGTGTCCCTCTCTCTGTCTGTGTCAGTCTCTCTCAGTTCCCAGGTGGTGTCAGTAATCAGTCTGTGTCCCTCTCTCTGTCTGTGTCAGTCTCTCTCAGTTCCCAGGTGGTGTCAGTAATCCGTCTGTGTCCCTCTCTCTGTCTGTGTCAGTCTCTCTCAGTTCCCAGGTGGTGTCAGTAATCAGTCTGTGTCCCTCTCTCTGTCTTTGTCAGTCTCTCTCAGTTCCCAGGTGGTGTCAGTAATCAGTCTGTGTCCGTCTGTCTGTCTGTGTCAGTCTCTCTCAGTTCCCAGGTGGTGTCAGTAATCAGTCTGTGTCCGTCTGTCTGTCTGTGTCAGTCTCTCTCAGTTCCCAGGTGGCGTCAGTAATCAGTCTGTGTCCCTCTCTCTGTCTGTGTCAGTCTCTCTCAGTTCCCAGGTGGTGTCAGTAATCAGTCTGTGTCCCTCTCTCTGTCTGTGTCAGTCTCTCTCAGTTCCCAGGTGGTGTCAGTAATCAGTCTGTGTCCCTCTCTCTGTCTGTGTCAGTCTCTCTCAGTTCCCAGGTGGCGTCAGTAATCAGTCTGTGTCCCTCTCTCTGTCTGTGTCAGTCTCTCTCAGTTCCCAGGTGGTGTCAGTAATCAGTCTGTGTCCCTCTCTCTGTCTGTGTCAGTCTCTCTCAGTTCCCAGGTGGCGTCAGTAATCAGTCTGTGTCCCTCTCTCTGTCTGTGTCAGTCTCTCTCAGTTCCCAGGTGGTGTCAGTAATCAGTCTGTGTCCCTCTCTCTGTCTGTGTCAGTCTCTCTCAGTTCCCAGGTGGCGTCAGTAATCAGTCTGTGTCCCTCTCTCTGTCTGTGTCAGTCTCTCTCAGTTCCCAGGTGGTGTCAGTAATCAGTCTGTGTCCCTCTCTCTGTCTGTGTCAGTCTCTCTCAGTTCCCAGGTGGTGTCAGTAATCAGTCTGTGTCCCTCTCTCTGTCTGTGTCAGTCTCTCTCAGTTCCCAGGTGGTGTCAGTAATCAGTCTGTGTCCCTCTCTCTGTCTGTGTCAGTCTCTCTCAGTTCCCAGGTGGTGTCAGTAATCAGTCTGTGTCCCTCTCTCTGTCTTTGTCAGTCTCTCTCAGTTCCCAGGTGGTGTCAGTAATCAGTCTGTGTCCCTCTCTCTGTCTTTGTCAGTCTCTCTCAGTTCCCAGGTGGTGTCAGTAATCAGTATGTGTCCGTCTGTCTGTCTGTGTCAGTCTCTCTCAGTTCCCAGGTGGCGTCAGTAATCAGTCTGTGTCCCTCTCTCTGTCTTTGTCAGTCTCTCTCAGTTCCCAGGTGGCGTCAGTAATCAGTATGTGTCCCTCTCTCTGTCTGTGTCAGTCTCTCTCAGTTCCCAGGTGGTGTCAGTAATCAGTCTGTGTCCCTCTCTCTGTCTGTGTCAGTCTCTCTCAGTTCCCAGGTGGTGTCAGTAATCAGTCTGTGTCCCTCTCTCTGTCTGTGTCAGTTCCCTGTTGGCGTCAGTAGGTTATACTCTGCCAGCAGTACAAAGCTGTTCTCCCTGATTCTCCTGACTCTCACCAGATCACTACAGTCCTGAATGTGGATCAGCCCCCCGTGGTTGCGGTTGTGGTCGTAGTCACGTTCACGGTCGTTGAGGGTCACCCCGGTGCGTTTGTTACAGTACTGAGTATACAGGTATCTGAAGCCTATAGATAGAATCATTCCCAGCCCGGATGCACAGCCTAGAAGAATACCCAGCTCCCAGGCATTCTGTCTGGCCACGATGTCCGGGGTCTTCCCCTCTCTCTCTGGAGCTCCAGGTCGGATCTTGGTGTTGGGGTTGGGGTGGGGACCTATTGAGCGGTTCTGGGAGATCGAACCTCCCTTTACGCTGGGGACTTGACGTGGGGTGGACTTGGGAGGAGCCAGGGGGGTTGGAGGGGTGAGGGGGTCGGTTTGAGAGCGACGGGGGGCGGGGGAGGGTTTATGGTGGGGTGAGGTGGAGGGAGAAGGAGGGGTAGAGGGGGCCACATGATTGGATGTCTCTGTTAGCTTTAAGGGGACCACGGTGCCAGGGTTGGGGGGGTCCTGCTCTGGGTTACTCTGGGGAAAGTTAGGGTTGGTGGGGTCCTGCTCTGGGTTACTCTGGGTAAAGTTAGGGTTGGGGGGGTCCTGCTCTGGGTTACTCTGGGTAAAGTTAGGGTTGGGGGGGTCCTGCTCTGGGTTACTCTGGGTAAAGTTAGGGTTGGGGGGGTCCTGCTCTGGGTTACTCTGGGTAAAGTTAGGGTTGGGGGGGTCCTGCTCTGGGTTACTCTGGGTAAAGTTAGGGTTGGTGGGGTCCTGCTCTGGGTTACTCTGGGTAAAGTTAGGGTTGGTGGGGTCCTGCTCTGGGTTACTCTGGGTAAAGTTAGGGTTGGTGGGGTCCTGCTCTGGGTTACTCTGGGTAAAGTTAGGGTTGGTGGGGTCCTGCTCTGGGTTACTCTGGGTAAAGTTAGGGTTGGGGGGGTCCTGCTCTGGGTTACTCTGGGTAAAGTTAGGGTTGGGGGGGTCCTGCTCTGGGTTACTCTGGGTAAAGTTAGGGTTGGGGGGGTCCTGCTCTGGGTTACTCTGGGTAAAGTTAGGGTTGGTGGGGTCCTGCTCTGGGTTACTCTGGGTAAAGTTAGGGTTGGTGGGGTCCTGCTCTGGGTTACTCTGGGTAAAGTTAGGGTTGGTGGGGTCCTGCTCTGGGTTACTCTGGGTAAAGTTAGGGTTAGGAGGGTCCTGCTCTGGGTTACTCTGGGTAAAGTTAGGGTTGGTGGGGTCCTGCTCTGGGTTACTCTGGGTAAAGTTAGGGTTGGTGGGGTCCTGCTCTGGGTTACTCTGGGTAAAGTTAGGGTTGGTGGGGTCCTGCTCTGGGTTACTCTGGGTAAAGTTAGGGTTGGTGGGGTCCTGCTCTGGGTTACTCTGGGTAAAGTTAGGGTTAGGAGGGTCCTGCTCTGGGTTACTCTGGGTAAAGTTAGGGTTGGTGGGGTCCTGCTCTGGGTTACTCTGGGTAAAGTTAGGGTTGGGGGGGTCCTGCTCTGGGTTACTCTGGGTAAAGTTAGGGTTGGTGGGGTCCTGCTCTGGGTTACTCTGGGTAAAGTTAGGGTTGGTGGGGTCCTGCTCTGGGTTACTCTGGGTAAAGTTAGGGTTGGTGGGGTCCTGCTCTGGGTTACTCTGGGTAAAGTTAGGGTTAGTGAGGTCCTGCTCTGGGTTACTCTGGGTAGGGATTGAGGCAGGAGAAGGCTCTGGTTGGGGGTATGTAGATGGAGGGGTAGAAGTGAAGGTAGGGGTGGATGCGGGGAGAGTGAAGGAGTTTGGGTTTTGGGTTTTGGTTGAGTCTGCAGAGTTTACTGCTGAAATGTCCATGTCTCTATTAGAGGACTGGGACTTGGAATGAGAGGAGGGAGTGGGTGTCTGGGTGGGGGTGGAGGTTGGAGTGAGTTCCTGGGTGGAGGTTGAGATGGAGGTTGGAGTGAATTCCTTGGTGGAGGTGGGATTGAGTTCCTGGGTGGAGGTGGGATTGAGTTCCTGGGTGGAGGTGGGATTGAGTTCCTGGGTGGGGGTGGGAGTGAGTTCCTGGGTGGGGGTAAGTTCCTGGGTGGGGGAGGGATAGAGTTCCTGGTTGGGGGTGGGAGTGAGTTCCTGGGTGGGAGTAAGTTCCTGGGTGGGGGTGGGAGTAAGTTCCTGGGTGGAGGTGGGATTGAGTTCCTGGGTGGGATTGAGTTCCTGGGTGGAGGTGGGAGTGAGTTCCTGGGTGGGAGTAAGTTCCTGGGTGGGGGAGGGATTGAGTTCCTGGTTGGGGGTGGGAGTGAGTTCCTGGGTGGGAGTAAGTTCCTGGGTGGGGGTGGGAGTAAGTTCCTGGGTGGAGGTGGGATTGAGTTCCTGGGTGGGATTGAGTTCCTGGGTGGAGGTGGGAGTGAGTTCCTGGGTGTGAGTAAGTTCCTGGGTGGGGGTGGGAGTGAGTTCCTGGGTGGAGGTGGGAGTGAGTTCCTGGGTGGGAGTAAGTTCCTGGGTGGGAGTGGGAGTGAGTTCCTGGGTGGGGGTGGGAGTGAGTTCCTGGGTGGGAGTGAGTTCCTGGGTGGGAGTGAGTTCCTGGGTGGGGGTGGGAGTGAGTTCCTGGGTGGAGGTGGGAGTGAGTTCCTGGGTGGAGGTGGGAGTGAGTTCCTGGGTGGAGGTGGGAGTGAGTTCCTGGGTGGAGGTGGGAGTAAGTTCCTGGGTAGAGGTGGGAGTGAGTTCCTGGGTGGAGGTGGGAGTGAGTTCCTGGGTGGGAGTAAATTCCTGGGTGGGGGTGGGAGTAAGTTCCTGGGTTGGGGTGGGAGTAAGTTCCTGGGTGGAAGTGAGTTCCTGGGTGGGGGTGGGAGTGAGTTCCTGGGTGGGGGTGGGAGTAAGTTCCTGGGTGGGGGTGGGAGTGAGTTCCTGGGTGGAGGTGGGAGTGAGTTCCTGGGTGGGAGTAAGTTCCTGGGTTGGGGTGGGAGTAAGTTCCTGGGTTGGGGTGGGAGTAAGTTCCTGGGTTGGGGTGGGAGTGAGTTCCTGGGTGGGAGTGAGTTCCTGGGTGGGGGTGGGAGTGAGTTCCTGGGTGGGGGTGGGAGTAAGTTCCTGGGTGGGGGTGGGAGTGAGTTCCTGGGTGGAGGTGGGAGTGAGTTCCTGGGTGGGAGTGAGTTCCTGGGTGGGGGTGGGAGTAAGTTCCTGGGTGGGGGTGGGAGTAAGTTCCTGGGTGGGGGTGGGAGTAAGTTCCTGGTTTGGGGTGGGAGTAAGTTCCTTGGTGGGAGTGAGTTCCTGGGTGGGGGTGGGAGTGAGTTCCTGGGTGGGGGTGGGAGTGAGTTCCTGGGTGGGGGTGGGAGTGAGTTTCTGGGTGGAGGTGGGAGTAAGTTCCTGGGTGGGGGTGGAGGTGGGAGTAAGTTCCTTGGTGGGGGTGGAGGTGGGAGTAAGTTCCTGGGTGGGGGTGGAGGTGGGAGTAAGTTCCTGGGTGGGGGTGGGAGTGAGTTTCTGGGTGGAGATGGGAGTGAGTTTCTGGGTGGAGGTGGGAGTAAGTTCCTGGGTGGGGGTGGAGGTGGGAGTAAGTTCCTGGGTGGGGGTGGAGGTGGGAGTAAGTTTCTGGGTGGAGGTGGGAGTAAGTTCCTGGGTGGGGGTGGAGGTGGGAGTAAGTTCCTGGGTGGGGGTGGAGGTGGGAGTAAGTTCCTGGGTGGGGGTGGAGGTGGGAGTAAGTTCCTGGGTGGGGGTGGAGGTGGGAGTAAGTTCCTGGGTGGAGATGGGAGTGAGTTCCTGGGTGGAGATGGGAGTGAGTTCCTGGGTGGGGGTGGAGGTGGGAGTGGTTGGCTGATGAGAGGATAAAGATTGCGTGGCCACAGGGTTGGGTGTCTGTGTCAGGGTTAGGGGAGCCATGGTGCTCGGGTCTGTGGCCGGGTTGGAGGGGTCTGGCTCTGGTTCTGTAGCCACATGGAGGCCCCCCTGCTGAAGGAGGGACTGAGGTGGAGGGAGCCTTAGACTGGGGGTAAGGGGGATAGGTTCTGTACCAGTTGGTGGCTGGGTCATAGGTTCTGTACTGGTTAAGGGCTGGGTCATAGGTTCTGTACTGGTTAGAGACTGGGTCATAGGTTCTGTACCGGTTAGAGACTGGGTCATTGGTTCTGTACCGGTCAGAGGATGGGTCATAGGTTCTGTACTGGTTAAGGGCTGAGTCATAGGTTCTGTACCGGTTAGAGGATGGGTCATAGGTTCTGTACTGGTTAGAGACTGGGTCATAGGTTCTGTACCGGTTAGAGACTGGGTCATTGGTTCTGTACCGGTCGGAGGATGGGTCATAGGCTCTGTACCGGTCGGAGGATGGGTCATAGGCTCTGTACCGGTCAGAGGATGGGTCATAGGTTCTGTACCTGTTAGAGGATGGGTCATAGGTTCTGTACTGGTTAAGGGCTGGGTCATAGGTTCTGTACCAGTTGGTGGCTGGGTCATAGGTTCTGTACTGGTTAGGGGCTGAGTCATAGGTTCTGTACTGGTTAGAGGCCGGGTCATAGGTTCTGTACTGGTTAGAGGCTGGGTCATAGGTTCTGTACCGGTTAGAGGCCGGGTCATAGGTTCCGTTGTCAGGGCCGGAGCCAGAGATTCAGTGCTGGGGTGAGGGTTGGTTAGGGCTAGGAATGGATCTGTAAGCAGGCGGTTGGATAGGTTCTGGTACTGGGTCTCTAGGGGCTGTTTTAGGGTGGGGTGTGGGGGCATAGGTTCTGAGCTGGTCCAGGACTGGGGCCTGGTCTGAGGTTCTGGGTTAGGTAGATACTGGGTCTGTGGCCTGGTCAGAGGTTCTGGGTTAGGTAGATACTGGGTCTGTGGGCTGGTCTGAGGTTCTGGGTTAGGTAGATACTGGGTCTGTGGTCTGGTCAGAGGCTCTGGGTTAGGTAGATACTGGGTCTGGGGCCTGGTCTGAGGTTCTGGGTTAGGTAGATACTGGGTCTGGGGTCTGGTCAGAGGTTCTGGGTTAGATAGATACTGGGTCTGGGGTCTGGTCAGAGGTTCTGGGTTAGGTAGATACTGGGTCTGGGGGCTGGTCTGAGGTTCTGGGTTAGGGAGGTACTGGGTCTGGGGGCTGGTCTGAGGTTCTGGGTTAGGTAGATACTGGGTCTGGGGTCTGGTCAGAGGTTCTGGGTTAGGTAGATACTGGGTCTGGGGTCTGGTCAGAGGTTCTGGGTTAGGTAGATACTGGGTCTGGGGGCTGGTCAGAGGTTCTGGGTTAGGGAGGTACTGTGGCCTGGTCAGAGGTTCTGGGTTAGGTAGATACTGGGTCTGGGGTCTGGTCAGAGGTTCTGGGTTAGGTAGATACTGGGTCTGGGGGCTGGTCAGAGGTTCTGGGTTAGGTAGATACTGGGTCTGGGGGCTGGTCTGAGGTTCTGGGTTAGGTAGATACTGGGTCTGGGGCCTGGTCTGAGGTTCTGGGTTAGGTAGATACTGGGTCTGGGGCCTGGTCTGAGGTTCTGGGTTAGGGAGGTACTGTGGCCTGGTCAGAGGTTCTGGGTTAGGTAGATACTGGGTCTGGGGTCTGGTCAGAGGTTCTGGGTTAGGTAGATACTGGGTCTGGGGTCTGGTCAGAGGTTCTGGGTTAGGTAGATACTGGGTCTGGGGTATGGTCAGAGGTTCTGGGTTAGATAGATACTGGGTCTGGGGTCTGGTCAGAGGTTCTGGGTTAGGTAGATACTGGGTCTGGGGGCTGGTCTGAGGTTCTGGGTTAGGGAGGTACTGGGTCTGGGGGCTGGTCTGAGGTTCTGGGTTAGGTAGATACTGGGTCTGGGGTCTGGTCAGAGGTTCTGGGTTAGGTAGATACTGGGTCTGGGGTCTGGTCAGAGGTTCTGGGTTAGGGAGGTACTGGGTCTGGGGGCTGGATGTCAGGCTCAGGGTCGTTTCAGGAAGCTTCACCCCTTTATTCTCCATCCCTCCAACCGTCATCTCTTTATCTGTCATAGCCTCATCTTTCATCCCTCCATCCTGCATCTCTACATCCTTCCTCCCTCTATCTGTCTCTTCACCCAGTGACAGGGAGAGAGGTTCAGGG
Source organism: Salvelinus fontinalis (assembly GCF_029448725.1). Taxonomy (NCBI): domain Eukaryota; kingdom Metazoa; phylum Chordata; class Actinopteri; order Salmoniformes; family Salmonidae; genus Salvelinus; species Salvelinus fontinalis. Next base: position 57,753,458 of record NC_074675.1, read on the forward strand.
CTGGGGGACAGGTCAGAGGTTATGGTTGGGGCAGCAGAGTTGGTGAGTGTGGTGACCTCTTCCTGTAGTTCTGAGAGGGCGCTTCCTCCTTCCACCAGAGTGGCAATCCTCCAGCCCGGGAAACGACGACTACTATCATGCAACACTGCAGATTCGATCCGTGCCCAGTACACAAAATATGACTGGACCACAGTGATGCTGAGAGAGAGAGAGAGAGAGAGAGAGAGAGAGTTTTAAAATACAGTTAGAGAAGTTCCCTTCCTCACTCCTCTCTCCTCTTCCTCCTCTCCCTCTCCTCCCTCCTCACCCTTCTCCCTCTCTTCCCTCCACTCCCCTCTCCTCTCCTCTCACCCTCCTACCTCTCCCTCTCCTCTCCTCTCCCCTCCACTCCTCTCCCCTCCTCTCTTCCTCCTGTACTCACTAGAAGCGTATGTCTCCTAGAGCTGTATCCGGGGCCCTCCAGACGAACGACAGATTTCTCTTCAGCTGTTTGTCAGAGTGCGTGAGGGAGTCATTGTCGCCGAGGCAACGCTGGGTGTGTGTTCCGGGAGGGGTGACGGTCCATGTGCCCGCCACCCTGCTGCCCCCCCGACCCCGACCCCCGGCGAAGCCTAGCGACCGAGCCTGTAGAAGGAACCCCATGAAGTCTCGGGTACTCCGTACCGTCACTATGGAAACAGGGACAGGGCAGTGTCATAATACATTAATATTAATAAGGTATTTACTACTATACGCATCTATCAACATAACATGATTCCCATTGGATCCTGACTGACTTAGAACAGCTGTACACTATACAGTTGAAGTCGGAAGTTTACATATACATTTCAACTTAGTTTTATCACAATTCCTGACATTTAATCCTAGTAAAAAGATTCCCTGTCTTAGGTCAGGTAGGATCACCACTTTATTTTAAGAATGTGAAATGTCAGAATAATAGTAGAGAGAATGATTTATTTCAGCTTTTATTTCTTTCATCACATTCCCAGTGGGTCAGAAGTTTACATATACTCAATTAGTATTTGGTAGCATTGCCTTTAAATTGTTTAATTTGGGTCAAATGTTTTGTGTAGCCTTCCACGAGCTTCCCACAATAAGTTGGGTGAATTTTGGCCCATTCCTCCTGACAGAGCTAGTGTAACTGAGTCAGGTTTGTAGGCCTCCTTGCTCGCACACTCTTTTTCAGTTCTGCCCACAAATTTTCTATAGGATTGAGGTCAGGGCTTTGTGATGGCCACTCCAATACCGTGACTTTGTTGTCCTTAAGCCATTTTGCCACAACTTTGGAAGTATGCTTGAAGGTCATTGTTCATTTGGAAGACCCATTTGCGACCAAGCTTTAACTTCCTGACTGATGTCTTGAGATGTTACTTCAATATATCTACATAATTTCCCTCCCTCATGATGTCATCTATTTTGTGTTGTGCACCAGTCCCTCCTGCAGCAAAGCACCCCCACAACATGATGCTGCCACCCCTGTGCTTCACGGTTGGGATGGTGTTCTTCGGCTTGCAAGCATCCCCCTTTTTCCTCCAAACATAACGATGGTCATTATGGCCAAACAGTTCTATTTTTGTTTCGTCAGACCAGAGGACATTTCTCCAAAAACGACGATCTTTGTCCCCATGTGCAGTTGCAAACCGTAGCCTGGCTTTTTTATGGCGGTTTTGGAGCAGTGACTTCTTCCTTGCTGAGCGGCCTTTCATGTTATGTCGATTTAGGACTCGTTTTACTGTGGATATAGATACTTTTGTACCTGTTTCCTCCAGCATCTTCACAAGGTCCTTTGCTGTTGTTCTGGGATTGATTTGCACTTTTCGCACCAAAGTACGTTCCTCTTTAGGAGACAGAACACGTCTCCTTCCTGAGCGGTATGACAGCTGCGTGGTCCCATTGTCACGACTTCTACCGAAGTCGATGCCTCTCCTTGTTCGGGCGGTGCTCAGCGGTCGACGTCACCGGTCTTCTAGTCGTCATTGATCCATTTTTCATTTTCCATTGGTTTTGTCTTGTCTTCCTACACACCTGGTTCCAATCCCATTCATTGCATGTTGTGTATTTAACCCTCTGTTTCCCCTCATGTCCTTGTCAGAGATTGTTTATTGGTATGCTCGTGATTTATGGATTGGTGCGCGACGGGTTCTTGTACCCACGTTTATTTTATTATGTACTTTGGTTTTGGAGTTTTTGTTTTAAGGTATTAAAACACTCCATTTATACGAAGTTCGATTCTCCTGCGCCTGACATCCCTGCCACCGACACACACGACATGACACCCATGGTGTTTATACTTGCGTACTATTGTTTGTACAGATGAACGTGGTACCTTCAGGCGTTTGGAAATTGCTCCCAAGGATGAACCAGACTTGTGGAGGTCTACAATTTTTTTTCTGAGGTCTTGGCTGATTTCTTTTGATTTTCCCATGATGTCAAGCAAAGAGGCACTGAGTTTGAAGGTAGGCCTTGAAATACATCCACAGGTACACCTCCAATTGACTCAAATGATGTCAATTAGCCTATCAGAAGCTTCTAAAGCCATTACATAATTTTCTGGAATTTTCCAAGCTGTTCAAAGGCACAGTCAACTTAGTGTATGTAAACTTCTGACCCACTGGAATTGTGATACAGTGAATTATAAGTGAAATAATCTGTCAGTAAACAATTGTTGGAAAAATGACTTGTGTCATGCACAAAGTAGAAATTTGTGGAGTGGTTGAAAAACAAGTTTTAATGACTCCAACCTAAGTGTATGTAAACTTCCGACTTCAAATATATATACAAAAGTATGTGGACACCCCTTCAAATCAAGCATACAGCCATGCAATCTCCATAGACAAACATTGGCAGTAGAATGGCCTTACTGAAGAGCTCAGGGACTTTCAACGTGGCACCGTCATAGGATGCCACCGCTCCAACAAGTCAGTTCGTCAAATTTCTGCCCTGCTGGAGCTGCCCCGGTCAACTGCCCCGGTCAACTGCCCCGGTCAACTGCCCCGGTCAACTGTAAGTGTTGTTCCTGCCCCGGTCAACTGCAAGTGCTGTTATTGTGAAGTAGAAACGTCTAGGAGCAACAACGGCTCAGCCGCGAAGTGGTAGGCCACACAAGCTCACAGAACTAGACCGCAGAGTGCTGAAGTGTGTAAAAATCATCTGTCCTCAGTTGCAACACTCACTACTGAGTTCCAAACTGCCTCTGGAAGCAACGTCAGCACAAGAACTGTTAGTCGGGAGCTTCATGAAATCGGTTTCCATGGTCGAGCAGCTGTACACAAGCCTAAAATCACCACGCGCAATGCCAAGCGTCGACTGGAGTGGTGTAAAGCTCGCCGCCATTGGACTCTGGAGCAGTGGAAACGCGTTCTCTGGAGTGATGAATCACGCTTCACCATCTGGCAGTCCGTCGGATGAATCTGGGTTTGGTGGATGCCAGGAGGTCGCTACCTCCCCGAATGCATAGTGTCAACTGTAAAGTTTGGTGGAGGAGGAGTAACGGTCTAGAGTTGTTTTTCATGGTTCAGGCCCCTTTGTTCCAGTGAAAGGGTATCTTAACGCTACAGCATACAATGACATTCTAGAAGATTCTGTGCTTCTAACTTTGTGGCAACAGTTTGGGGAAGGCCCTTTCCTGTTTCAGCATGACAATGCCCCCGTACACAAAGCAATGTCCATACAGAAATGGGTAGTCGAGATCTGTGTGGAAGAACTTGACTGGCCTGCAGAGAGTCCTGACCTCAACTTCATCGAACACCTTTGGGATGAATTGGAACGCCGACTGCGAGCCAGGCTTATTCGCCCAACCTCACTAATGCTCTTGAGTCTGAATGGAAGCAAGTCCCCCTGCAGCAATGCTCCAACATCTAGTGGAAAGCCTTCCCAGAAGAGTGGAGGCTGTTATAGCAGCAATGTTCCAACATCTAGTGGAAAGCCTTCCCAGAAGAGTGGAGGCTGTTATAGCAGCAATGTTCCAACATCTAGTGGAAAGCCTTCCCAGAAGAGTGGAGGCTGTTACAGCAGCAATGTTCCATCATCTAGTGGAAAGCCTTCCCAGGAGAGTGGAGGCTGTTATAGCAGCAATGTTCCATCATCTAGTGGAAAGCCTTCCCAGGAGAGTGGAGGCTGTTATCGCAGCAATGTTCCCACATCTAGTGGAAAGCCTTCCCAGAAGAGTGGAGGCTGTTATAGCAGCAATGTTCCAACATCTAGTGGAAAGCCTTACCAGAAGAGTGGAGGCTGTTATAGCAGCAATGTTCCAACATCTAGTGGAAAGCCTTCCCAGAAGAGTGGAGGCTGTTATAGCAGCAATGTTCCAACATCTAGTGGAAAGCCTTCCCAGAAGAGTGGAGGCTGTTATAGCAGCAATGTTCCAACATCTAGTGGAAAGCCTTCCCAGAAGAGTGGAGGCTGTTACAGCAGCAATGTTCCATCATCTAGTGGAAAGCCTTCCCAGGAGAGTGGAGGCTGTTATAGCAGCAATGTTCCATCATCTAGTGGAAAGCCTTCCCAGGAGAGTGGAGGCTGTTATAGCAGCAATGTTCCATCATCTAGTGGAAAGCCTTCCCAGAAGAGTGGAGGCTGTTACAGCAGCAATGTTCCAACATCTAGTGGAAAGCCTTCCCAGAAGAGTGGAGGCTGTTATAGCAGCAATGTTCCAACATCTAGTGGAAAGCCTTCCCAGAAGAGTGGAGGCTGTTATAGCAGCAATGTTCCAACATCTAGTGGAAAGCCTTCCCAGAAGAGTGGAGGCTGTTACAGCAGCAATGTTCCATCATCTAGTGGAAAGCCTTCCCAGGAGAGTGGAGGCTGTTATAGCAGCAATGTTCCATCATCTAGTGGAAAGCCTTCCCAGGAGAGTGGAGGCTGTTATAGCAGCAATGTTCCATCATCTAGTGGAAAGCCTTCCCAGAAGAGTGGAGGCTGTTACAGCAGCAATGTTCCAACATCTAGTGGAAAGCCTTCCCAGAAGAGTGGAGGCTGTTATAGCAGCAAAGGGGGACCAACTCCATATTAATGCCCATGATTTTAGAATGAGATGTTCGACAAGCAGGTGTCCACATACTTCTGGTCATGTAGTGTATCTCTAGCTAACTAAGCTCTTTCTACACTGTGTCCTTCTGTGGAACTCTGAAACTGTGTTCAAACTTAGAAGAATAGCAGTGAGCTAGTGCCCTACCTGTCACCATGTACACTATGTAGTGCCCTACCTGTCACCATGTACACTATTTAGTGCCCTACCTGTCACCATGTACACTATGTAGTGCCCTACCTGTCACCATGTACACTATTTAGTGCCCTACCTGTCACCATGTACACTATTTAGTGCCCTACCTGTCACCATGTACACTATTTAGTGCCCTACCTGTCACCATGTACACTATGTAGTGCCCTACCTGTCACCATGTACACTATCTAGTGCCCTACCTGTCATCATGTACACTATTTAGTGCCCTACCTGTCTCCATGTACACTATCTAGTGCCCTACCTGTCACCATGTACACTATGTAGTGCCCTACCTGTCACCATGTACACTATTTAGTGCCCTACCTGTCACCATGTACACTATGTAGTGCCCTACCTGTCAGCATGTACACTATGTAGTGCCCTACCTGTCACCATGTACACTATTTAGTGCCCTACTTAGTGCCCTACCTGTCACCATCTACACTATTTAGTGCCCTACCTGTCAGCATGTACACTATTTAGTGCCCTACCTGTCACCATCTACACTATCTAGTGCCCTACCTGTCAGCATGTACACTATTTAGTGCCCTACCTGTCACTGTGTCCCCAGGCAGGTATATGGAGGCAGAAGTATACAGCGTGACGTGGCTGTGATGAGGATCCTGGGGCTGAGCGCGGATGTGACCGGGACTCATTTCCAAGCAGGAGGCGGGGCTAGCGCCGTGGGAGAACCCCAAAGTGGGACGAGTCAAGGAGAAGGACATGGCCACCCACAGAGGCAACAACAGAGAGATGGACATCGTTACCTGCGGGAGAGAGAACACACTGCAACAGATAAAACACACTGCAACAGATAAAACACACTGCAAAAGATAAAACACACTGAAACAGGTAAAACACACTGAAACAGATAAAACACACTGCAACAGGTAAAACACACTGCAACAGGTAAAACACACTGAAACAGGTAAAACACACTGCAACAGGTAAAACACACTGCACCAGGTAAAACACACTGAAACAGATAAAACACACTGAAACAGATAAAACACACTGACAGATAAAACACACTGAAACAGATAAAAAACAATGAAACAGGTAAAACATACTGAAACAGATAAAACACACTGAAACAGATAAAACACACTGAAACAGATAAAACACACTGACAGATATAACACACTGAAACAGGTAAAACACACTGAAATAGTTAAAACACACTGAAACAGATAAAACACACTGACAGATAAAACACACTGAAACAGATAAAACACACTGAAACAGATAAAACACAATGAAACAGGTAAAACACACTGAAACAGATAAAACACACTGAAACAGATAAAACACACTGAAACAGGTAAAACACACTGAAACAGATAAAACACACTGACAGATAAAACACACTGAAACAGGTAAAACACACTGAAACAGATAAAACACACTGAAACAGGTAAAACACACTGCAACAGGTAAAACACACTGCAACAGGTAAAACACACTGCAACAGGTAAAACACACTGAAACAGGTAAAGGGGATATGTAGTCAGTTGCACAACTGAATGCATTCAACCAAAATGTGTTTTTGCATTTAACCCAACCCCTCTGAATAAGATGACGCACTCGGAGAGAACACAATCGGAGAGAACGCACTCGGAGAGAACACACTAGGAGAGAACACACTAGGAGAGAACACACTAGGAGACAACACACTAGGAGAGAACACACTAGGAGAGAACACACTAGGAGAGAACACACTAGGAGACAACACACTAGGAGAGAACACACTAGGAGACAACACACTAGGAGAGAACACACTAGGAGACAACACACTAGGAGACAACACACTAGGAGAGAACACACTAGGAGACAACACACTAGGAGAGAACACACTAGGAGAGAACACACTAGGAGAGAACACACTAGGAGAGAACACACTAGGAGACAACACACTAGGAGACAACACACTAGGAGACAACACACTAGGAGACAACACACTAGGAGACAACACACTAGGAGAGAACACACTCGGAGAGAACACACTAGGAGAGAACACACTAGGAGAGAACACACTAGGAGAGAACACACTAGGAGAGAACACACTAGGAGACAACACACTAGGAGAGAACACACTAGGAGACAACGCACTCGGAGAGAACACACTAGGAGAGAACACACTAGGAGAGAACACACTAGGAGACAACGCACTCGGAGAGAACACACTAGGAGAGAACACACTAGGAGAGAACACACTAGGAGAGAACACACTAGGAGAGAACACACTCGGAGAGAACACACTCGGAGACAACACACTAGGAGACAACACACTAGGAGAGAACACACTAGGAGAGAACGCACTAGGAGAGAACACACTAGGAGACAACACACTCGGAGAGAACACACTCGGAGAGAACACACTAGGAGAGAACACACTAGGAGACAACACACTAGGAGACAACGCACTAGGAGACAACACACTAGGAGAGAACACACTCGGAGAGAACACACTAGGAGAGAACACACTAGGAGAGAACACACTCGGAGAGAACACACTAGGAGAGAACACACTCGGAGAGAACACACTAGGAGAGAACACACTAGGAGAGAACACACTAGGAGAGAACACACTAGGAGAGAACGCACTCGGAGAGAACACACTAGGAGACAACACACTCGGAGAGAACACACTCGGAGAGAACACACTAGGAGAGAACACACTCGGAGAGAACACACTAGGAGACAACACACTAGGAGAGAACACACTCGGAGAGAACACACTAGGAGAGAACACACTCGGAGAGAACACACTAGGAGAGAACACACTCGGAGAGAACACACTCGGAGACAACACACTAGGAGAGAACACACTCGGAGAGAACACACTCGGAGAGAACACACTCGGAGAGAACACACTCGGAGAGAACACACTCGGAGACAACACACTAGGAGAGAACACACTAGGAGAGAACACACTAGGAGACAACACACTAGGAGAGAACACACTAGGAGACAACACACTAGGAGAGAACACACTAGGAGAGAACACACTCGGAGAGAACACACTAGGAGAGAACACACTCGGAGAGAACACACTAGGAGAGAACACACTAGGAGAGAACACACTAGGAGAGAACACACTAGGAGAGAACGCACTCGGAGAGAACACACTAGGAGACAACACACTCGGAGAGAACACACTCGGAGAGAACACACTAGGAGAGAACACACTCGGAGAGAACACACTAGGAGACAACACACTAGGAGAGAACACACTCGGAGAGAACACACTAGGAGAGAACACACTCGGAGAGAACACACTAGGAGAGAACACACTCGGAGAGAACACACTAGGAGAGAACACACTAGGAGAGAACGCACTCGGAGAGAACACACTAGGAGACAACACACTCGGAGAGAACACACTCGGAGAGAACACACTAGGAGAGAACACACTCGGAGAGAACACACTAGGAGACAACACACTAGGAGAGAACACACTCGGAGAGAACACACTCGGAGAGAACACACTAGGAGACAACACACTAGGAGACAACACACTAGGAGACAACACACTAGGAGAGAACACACTCGGAGAGAACACACTCGGAGAGAACACACTAGGAGACAACACACTAGGAGAGAACACACTAGGAGACAACACACTCGGAGAGAACACACTAGGAGAGAACACACTAGGAGAGAACACACTCGGAGAGAACACACTAGGAGACAACACACTAGGAGACAACACACTAGGAGAGAACACACTAGGAGACAACACACTAGGAGACAACACACTAGGAGAGAACACACTCGGAGAGAACACACTAGGAGAGAACACACTCGGAGAGAACACACTCGGAGAGAACACACTCGGAGAGAACACACTAGGAGACAACACACTAGGAGAGAACACACTAGGAGACAACACACTAGGAGACAACACACTAGGAGACAACACACTAGGAGACAACACACTCGGAGAGAACACACTAGGAGACAACACACTAGGAGAGAACACACTCGGAGAGAACACACTCGGAGAGAACACACTAGGAGAGAACACACTAGGAGACAACACACTAGGAGAGAACACACTAGGAGAGAACACACTAGGAGACAACACACTAGGAGACAACACACTAGGAGACAACACACTAGGAGACAACACACTAGGAGACAACACACTAGGAGAGAACACACTAGGAGACAACACACTAGGAGACAACACACTAGGAGACAACACACTCGGAGAGAACACACTCGGAGAGAACACACTCGGAGAGAACACACTAGGAGAGAACACACTAGGAGAGAACACACTAGGAGAGAACACACTAGGAGAGAACACACTAGGAGACAACACACTAGGAGAGAACACACTAGGAGACAACGCACTCGGAGAGAACACACTAGGAGAGAACACACTAGGAGAGAACACACTAGGAGACAACACACTAGGAGAGAACACACTAGGAGACAACGCACTCGGAGAGAACACACTAGGAGACAACACACTAGGAGACAACACACTAGGAGACAACACACTAGGAGAGAACACACTCGGAGAGAACACACTCGGAGAGAACACACTAGGAGACAACACACTAGGAGAGAACGCACTCGGAGAGAACACACTAGGAGAGAACACACTAGGAGAGAACGCACTCGGAGAGAACACACTAGGAGACAACACACTAGGAGAGAACACACTCGGAGAGAACACACTAGGAGACAACACACTCGGAGAGAACGCACTCGGAGAGAACACACTAGGAGAGAACACACTCGGAGAGAACACACTAGGAGAGAACACACTAGGAGAGAACACACTCGGAGAGAACGCACTCGGAGAGAACACACTAGGAGAGAACACACTAGGAGACAACACACTAGGAGAGAACACACTCGGAGACAACACACTAGGAGAGAACACACTAGGAGAGAACACACTCGGAGAGAACACACTCGGAGAGAACACACTCGGAGAGAACACACTAGGAGAGAACACACTCGGAGAGAACACACTAGGAGACAACGCACTAGGAGAGAACACACTAGGAGACAACGCACTAGGAGAGAACACACTCGGAGAGAACGCACTAGGAGAGAACACACTCGGAGAGAACACACTCGGAGAGAACACACTCGGAGAGAACACACTAGGAGACAACGCACTAGGAGAGAACACACTCGGAGAGAACGCACTAGGAGAGAACACACTCGGAGAGAACACACTCGGAGAGAACACACTAGGAGAGAACACACTAGGAGACAACACACTAGGAGAGAACACACTCGGAGAGAACACACTAGGAGAGAACACACTAGGAGACAACACACTAGGAGACAACACACTCGGAGACAACACACTAGGAGACAACACACTCGGAGAGAACACACTAGGAGACAACACACTCGGAGAGAACACACTAGGAGAGAACACACTAGGAGACAACGCACTAGGAGACAACACACTAGGAGACAACACACTAGGAGACAACACACTCGGAGAGAACACACTCGGAGAGAACACACTCGGAGAGAACACACTCGGAGAGAACACACTCGGAGAGAACACACTCGGAGACAACACACTCGGAGACAACACACTAGGAGACAACACACTAGGAGAGAACACACTAGGAGAGAACACACTCGGAGAGAACGCACTAGGAGACAACACACTCGGAGACAACACACTAGGAGACAACACACTAGGAGAGAACACACTAGGAGAGAACACACTCGGAGAGAACGCACTAGGAGACAACACACTAGGAGAGAACACACTAGGAGACAACACACTAGGAGAGAACACACTAGGAGACAACACACTAGGAGACAACACACTAGGAGAGAACACACTAGGAGAGAACACACTAGGAGAGAACACACTAGGAGAGAACACACTAGGAGACAACACACTAGGAGACAACACACTAGGAGAGAACACACTCGGAGAGAACACACTCGGAGAGAACACACTAGGAGACAACGCACTAGGAGACAACACACTAGGAGACAACACACTAGGAGAGAACACACTAGGAGACAACACACTAGGAGACAACACACTCGGAGACAACACACTCGGAGACAACACACTCGGAGACAACACACTAGGAGACAACACACTAGGAGAGAACACACTAGGAGAGAACACACTAGGAGAGAACACACTAGGAGAGAACACACTAGGAGACAACACACTCGGAGAGAACACACTAGGAGACAACACACTCGGAGAGAACGCACTAGGAGAGAACGCACTCGGAGAGAACGCACTCGGAGAGAACGCACTCGGAGAGAACGCACTAGGAGAGAACGCACTCGGAGAGAACGCACTAGGAGAGAACACACTAGGAGACAACACACTAGGAGACAACACACTAGGAGACAACACACTAGGAGAGAACACACTAGGAGAGAACACACTAGGAGACAACACACTAGGAGACAACACACTAGGAGAGAACACACTCGGAGAGAACACACTAGGAGAGAACGCACTAGGAGAGAACACACTCGGAGAGAACGCACTAGGAGAGAACACACTCGGAGACAACACACTAGGAGAGAACACACTCGGAGAGAACACACTAGGAGAGAACACACTCGGAGAGAACACACTAGGAGAGAACACACTAGGAGACAACACACTAGGAGAGAACACACTAGGAGAGAACACACTAGGAGACAACACACTCGGAGAGAACACACTAGGAGACAACACACTCGGAGAGAACGCACTAGGAGAGAACGCACTCGGAGAGAACGCACTCGGAGAGAACGCACTCGGAGAGAACGCACTAGGAGAGAACGCACTCGGAGAGAACGCACTAGGAGAGAACACACTCGGAGAGAACGCACTCGGTGAGAACGCACTCGGAGAGAACACACTAGGAGACAACACACTAGGAGAGAACACACTCGGAGAGAACACACTAGGAGAGAACACACTAGGAGACAACACACTCGGAGAGAACACACTCGGAGAGAACACACTAGGAGAGAACACACTCGGAGAGAACACACTAGGAGAGAACACACTAGGAGAGAACACACTCGGAGAGAACACACTAGGAGACAACACACTCGGAGAGAACACACTCGGAGAGAACACACTAGGAGAGAACACACTCGGAGACAACACACTAGGAGACAACACACTAGGAGAGAACACACTCGGAGAGAACACACTAGGAGACAACACACTAGGAGAGAACACACTAGGAGACAACACACTAGGAGAGAACACACTAGGAGACAACACACTAGGAGACAACACACTAGGAGAGAACACACTAGGAGAGAACACACTAGGAGAGAACACACTAGGAGAGAACGCACTAGGAGAGAACACACTAGGAGAGAACACACTAGGAGAGAACACACTAGGAGAGAACACACTAGGAGAGAACACACTAGGAGACAACACACTAGGAGACAACACACTAGGAGACAACACACTAGGAGACAACACACTAGGAGACAACACACTAGGAGACAACACACTAGGAGACAACACACTAGGAGACAACACACTAGGAGACAACACACTAGGAGACAACACACTAGGAGAGAACACACTCGGAGAGAACACACTCGGAGAGAACACACTCGGAGACAACACACTAGGAGAGAACACACTAGGAGAGAACACACTCGGAGAGAACACACTAGGAGAGAACACACTAGGAGAGAACACACTCGGAGAGAACACACTAGGAGACAACACACTAGGAGAGAACACACTCGGAGAGAACACACTAGGAGAGAACACACTAGGAGAGAACACACTCGGAGAGAACGCACTAGGAGACAACACACTAGGAGAGAACACACTCGGAGAGAACACACTAGGAGAGAACACACTAGGAGAGAACACACTAGGAGAGAACACACTAGGAGAGAACACACTCGGAGAGAACACACTAGGAGAGAACACACTAGGAGAGAACACACTAGGAGACAACACACTAGGAGAGAACACACTAGGAGACAACACACTAGGAGAGAACACACTAGGAGACAACACACTAGGAGAGAACACACTAGGAGACAACACACTAGGAGAGAACACACTAGGAGAGAACACACTCGGAGAGAACACACTAGGAGAGAACACACTAGGAGAGAACACACTAGGAGAGAACACACTAGGAGAGAACACACTAGGAGAGAACAGACACAGAAATGGACGTAGAATACACACACAAAAGACCGGTATTGTCACCTGGTAGAGTTTGAAAGTTTATACACACACACATCCACACACACACAGACACTCAAACACACACATCCACACACACACAGACACTCAAACACACACACAGACACTCAAACACACACATACACACACACACACACACACACACACACACACACACACACACACACACACACACACACATCCACAAACAACAGACACTCAAACACACACACATCCAAAGAAACATACGCAAGTCAACATTAAACAACAATACCCTCACAATATGTCTTACTGTTTACACAAACGCGTGTGTGTGTGTGTGTTAGCGTGTGTTTCAGTGTGTGCTCGCTTGCATGCGTTAGTTAGTGCTGCGTGGGTCCATAGGTGTGTGTGTGTGTGTGTGTGTGTGTGTGTGTGTGTGTGTGTGTGTGTGTGTGTGTGTGTGTGTGTGTGTGTGTGTGTGTGTGTGTGTGTGTGTGTAGATAGATACCTGTGTCTTACCTTAGTGGTACTCTGATCCTGTATTACTGACCGGTTGATTGATGGACAGAATATTCAGGGGACTCTCCACCACAGACCCTGCCCCTCGGACCGGACCACACATAGAAATACAGCTACTAGAACTGACACGACTCACCCCCCTCATTCACATAATGGCAAAGCTACCATGTACAGTATCTCTAGACTATCTGGTCCATTTATATCTATGACAGATCGCACAAACTGCCGTGTCTGACTGTTATAAATTACAGATTTAACATAGATCATTCTAGAATACTGTCTGACTATTAAAAATTACAGATTTAAGATAGATCATTCTAGACTACTGTGTCTAAGTGTTATAAATTACAGATTTAACATAGATCATTCTAGAATACTGTGTCTGACTGTTATAAATTACAGATTTAACATAGATCATTCTAGAATAACGTGTCTGAGTGTTATAAATTACAGATTTAACATAGATCATTCTAGAATACTGTGTCTGACTGTTATAAATTACAGATTTAACATAGATCATTCTAGAATACTGTGTCTGACTGTTAAATATTACAGATTTAACATAGATCATTCTAGAATAACGTGTCTGAGTGTTATAAATTACAGATTTAACATAGATCATTCTAGAATACTGTTTCTGCATCCCAAACAGCATATGTATATCATATCACCCTATTCCCTACATAGTGCACTGATTCTGAGAGAGAGACTTACGGGCCTTGGAAAGTAGTGCACTATATAGGGAATAGGGTTCTATAGGGCTCTGGTCTAAAGTAGTGCACTATATAGGGAATAGGGCTCTGGTCTAAAGTAGTGTACTATATAGGGAATAGGGCTCTATAGGGCTCTGGTCTAAAGTAGTGTACTATATAGGGAATAGGGCTCTATAGGGCTCTGATCGAAAGTAGTGCACTATATAGGGAATAGGGCTCTGGTCGAAAGTAGTGCACTATATAGGGAATAGGGTTCCATAGGGCTCTGGTCTAAAGTAGTGCACTATGTTGGGAATAGGGTTCTATAGGGCTCTGGTCGAAAGTAGTGCACTATATAGGGAATAGGGTGCCATAGGGCTCTGGTCTAAAGTAGTGCACTATATAGGGAATAGGGTTCTATAGGGCTCTGGTCTAAAGTAGTGCACTATATAGGGAATAGGGTTCTATAGGGCTCTGGTCTAAAGTAGTGCACTATATAGGGAATATGGTTCTATAGGGATCTGGTCTAAAGTAGTGTACTATAAATAGGGATTAGGGTTCTATAGGGATCTGGTCTAAAGTAGTGTACTATATATAGGGATTAGGGTTCCATTTGTGACTCCACCTATGTGTCTGTATAGTTCGAACTGTGTGTAGTTAATTAGTTTGTTGTCTGTAGCTGCACAGAAGCGGACGGTAGCAGGTCTATTTAATGTGTTTCTAGGGGATTATTTAAGGGGTTGGACCCCCTTCTCAAGGATGTGCACCAGCTGAAGACACATCTTCCAGGATCTCTCTCTCTCTCTCTCCCCTCTTTCTCTCCTCTCTCTCTCTCTCTCTCTCTGTCCTCTCTCTCCCCTCTTTCTCTGTCCCCCTCCTCTTTCTCTCTCTCTCTCTCTCCTCTCTCTCTCTCTATCTCTCTCTCCTCTTTATCCTCTCTCGTTCTCTCGCTCGCTCTCTCTCTCTCTCTCTCTCTCTCTCTCTCTCTCTCTCTCTCTCTCTCTCTCTCTCTCTCTCTCTCTCTCCTCTTTCTCTCTCTGTTTCTTTCTCTCTCTGAATTCAATTCAAAGGACTTTATTGTCAGGGGAAACATATGTTAACATTGCCAAAGCAACACACACACACACACACACACACACACACACACACACACACACACACACACACACACACACACACACACACACACACACACACACACACACACACACACACACACACACACACACACACACACACACACACACACACCAACTGATTATTGAGAGAATGTATATATTATTGTATCTTGCTCTGCTCTATCTCTGATAAGCTACCCAAGACAGGGTTGAAAATACTCAGTATTAATATATGTAGCCCGAACTCAATAACTTTCTACCATCAGATAACATTCATATATTAGCCATTTCTGAGACTCAATTCATTTAATGATACAGCCGTGACAATACAAGGATATAACATCTATAGAAGAGACAGGAACGCTTATGGGGGAGGTGTTGCTGTATATATTCAGAGCCATATCCCTGTAATGCTTAGAGAAGATCTTATGTCAAGTGTTATTGAAGTGTTGTGGTTGCAGGTTCACCTGCCTCATCTAAAGCCTTTTCTTTGGGGTGTTGCTATAGGCCACCAAGTGCTCACAGTCAGTATCTAAATAATATGTGTGAAATGCTTGATAGTGTATGTGATGTAAACAGAGAGGTCTACTTTCTTGGGGACCTGAATATTGACTGGTTTTCATCAAGCTGTCTGCTCAAGAGGAAGCTTCTCACTGTAACCAGTGCCTGTAATCTGGTTCAGGTTATTAATCAACCTACCAGGGTGTTTACAAACACTACAGGAACAAGATCATCCACATGTATTGATCACATCTTTACTAATACTGTAGAACTTTATTCTAAAGCTGTATCTGTCCCCATTGGATGCAGTGATCACAATATAGTGGCTATATCCAGGAAAGACTAAGTTCCAACAGCTGGGCCTAAAATAGTGTCTTAGAGATTTTGCTGTGACTCTTATGTGGATGATGTTAAAAATATTTGTTGGTCTGATGTGATAAGGAGCATCCAGACGCTGCACTTGATGAAGTTATGAAATTGCTTCTTCCAATTTTTGCTAAACATGCACCTGTTAAGAAACTGACTGTTAGAACTGTTAAGGCTCCATGGATTGATGAGGTATTGAACAACTGTATGTTTTTATTTTTTTATTTATCCGTTATTTTACCAGGTAAGTTGACTGAGAACACGTTCTCATTTGCAGCAACGACCTGGGGAATAGTTACAGGGGAGAGGAGGGGGATGAATGAGCCAATTGTAAACTGGGGATTATTAGGTGACCGTGATGGTTGAGGGCCAGATTGGGAATTTAGCCAGGACACCGGGGTTAACACCCCTACTCTTACGATAAGTGCCATGGGATCTTTAATGACCTCTGAGAGTCAGGACACCCGTTTAACGTCCCATCCAAAAGACGGCACCCTACACAGAGCAGTGTCCCCAATCACTGCCCTGGGGCATTGGGATCTTTGTTTAGACCAGATGAAAGAGTGCCTCCTACTGGCCCTCCAACACCACTTCCAGCAGCATCTGGTCTCCCATCCAGGGACTGACCAGAACCAACCCTGCTTAGCTTCAGAAGCAAGCCAGCAGTGGTATGCAGGGTGGTATCAACTGTATGGTTGAAAGAAATGGGGGCAAAAGGAAGTGGATAATAAGACTGGCTGCACATCTGACTGGCTGACTTCCTGTAAAATGAGAAATGATGCGACTGAACTCAACACAAAGAAGAAGAAACTGTGTTATTAAGATCAATGATATAAAGAACGATGGGAAAAAACTTTGGAGTACTTTAAATGAAAATTTAACAAATTCAATATATTTTGATTTATTTAACACTTATTTGGTTACTACATGATTCCATATGTGTTATTTCATAGTTGTGATGTCTTCACTATTATTACACAATGTAGAAAATAGTAACAAATTAAGAAAAACCCTGTAAAGAGAAGGTGTGTCCAAACCAAACATGTCTTTTTTTGTTCATTAATATTGATGTCACATGTATCATTTGTAGAGTTCTTTATATAAAATAAAAAGTAGTTATCTGTTACATTTCACATGTGTAAAAACGAGCTACTTACCACTGATTCCTCTGAGAATGAGGTGGATTTAAAACATGTAGCAACAATAAAAAACATGATCATTTGTCTCTCTGAGATAAAACCATCAAGTGATTTAAAACAAATACATGTCTGTCATTGACATTAGCGGTGCTGTGGGTCAAATCACTGGGAACCAAAAGGCATATTAACAAAATGGAGTCTCTAATGTGTGGAAAGGCCACTGGGTGTAGGCAGATACCGGACTGCAGTCACCGGGTGTAAACGGACACCGGACTGCAGTCACTGGGTGTAGGCGGATACCGGACTGCAGTCACCGGGTGTAGGCGGATACCGGACTGCAGTCACTGGGTGTAGACGGATACCGGACTGCAGTCACTGGGTGTAGACGGACACCGGACTGCAGTCACCGGGTGTAGGCGGATACCGGACTGCAGTCACCGGGTGTAGGCGGATACCGGACTGCAGTCACTGGGTGTAGACGGATACCGGACTGCAGTCACTGGGTGTAGACGGACACCGGACTGCAGTCACTGGGTGTAGACGGATACCGGACTGCAGTCACGGGGTGTAGACGGACACCGGACTGCAGTCACGGGGTGTAGACGGACACCGGACTGCAGTCACTGGGTGTAGACGGACACCGGACTGCAGTCACTGGGTGTAGACGGACACCGGACTGCAGTCACTGGGTGTAGACGGACACCGGACTGCAGTCACTGGGTGTAGACGGACACCGGACTGCAGTCACTGGGTGTAGGCGGACACCGGACTGCAGTCACTGGGTGTAGACGGACACCGGACTGCAGTCACTGGGTGTAGGCGGATACCGGACTGCAGTCACTGGGTGTAGACGGACACCGGACTGCAGTCACTGGGTGTAGACGGACACCGGACTGCAGTCACTGGGTGTAGACGGACACCGGACTGCAGTCACCGGGTGTAGACGGACACCGGACTGCAGTCACCGGGTGTAGACGGACACCGGACTGCAGTCACTGGGTGTAGACGGATACCGGACTGCAGTCACTGGGTGTAGACGGACACCGGACTGCAGTCACTGGGTGTAGACGGACACCGGACTGCAGTCACTGGGTGTAGACGGACACCGGACTGCAGTCACCGGGTGTAGACGGACACCGGACTGCAGTCACCGGGTGTAGACGGACACCGGACTGCAGTCACCGGGTGTAGACGGACACCGGACTGCAGTCTAGTCAAAGTGACAGACCCAGAAGTCTAGGTGTTTTTTGCTAAAACAGAGTATACATGGGGAAAAAGTATATATTTGGGGAAAAAAGCACAAGTCCCCTGCAAATGAAAACGGTCTGATCTTCACGAAAGCCAACCGAAAACTGAGAAATCAGTTCCGTTGTTATACTAACAATTGATTGCATGGTGAATATATTATTATTATGTTATATATATGAATAATGCAATGATAATTGGTAGGACACATAAAAGGAAACATCAAAGTTCATCAACTGCCCCGGTCAACTGCCCCGGTCAACTGCCCCGGTCAACTGCCCCGGTCAACTGCCCCGGTCAACTGTAAGTGCTGTTATTGTGAAGTGGAAACATCTAGGAGCAACAACGGCTCAGCCACGAAGTGGTAGGCCACACAAGCTCACAGAACGGGACCGCCGAGTGCTGAAGCGCGTACCGCTTAAAAACCTTCTTTTCGGGAGCTTCATGAAATGGGTTTCCATGGCTGAGCAGCCGCACACAAGCTCAAAGCCAAACGTCTGCTAGAGTGGTGTAAAGCTCGCCGCCATTGAACTCTGGAGCAGTGGAAACACGTTCTCTGGAGTGATGAATCACTCTTCACCATCTGGCAGTCCGACGGAAGAAACTGGGTTTGGCGGATGCCAGGAGAACGCTACCTGCCCCAATGCATAGTGCCGACTGTAAGGATTGGTGGAGGACTAATAGTCTCGGGTTACGTTTTTCTTGGTTCTGTGCAACAGTTTGGGGAAGGCCCTTTCCTGTTTCAGCATGACAATGCCACCGTGCACAAAGCGAGGTCCATACAGAAATGGTTTGTCGAGATCGGTGTGGAAGAACTTGACTGGCCTGCACAGAGCCCTGACCTCAACCCCATTGAACACCTTTGGAATGAATAGGAACGCCGACTGCGAGCCAGGTCTAATCGCCCAACATCAGTGCCCGACCTCACTAATGCTCTTGTGGCCGAATGGAAGCAAGTCCCCGCAGCAATGTTCCAACATCTAGTGGAAAGCCTTCCCAGAAGAGTGGAGGCTGTTATAGCAGCAATGTTCCATCATCTAGTGGAAAGCCTTCCCAGAAGAGTGGAGGCTGTTACAGCAGCAATGTTCCATCATCTAGTGGAAAGCCTTCCCAGAAGAGTGGAGGCTGTTACAGCAGCAATGTTCCAACATCTAGTGGAAAGCCTTCCCAGAAGAGTGGAGGCTGTTATAGCAGCAATGTTCCAACATCTAGTGGAAAGCCTTCCCAGAAGAGTGGAGGCTGTTATAACAGCAATGTTCCAACATCTAGTGGAAAGCCTTCCCAGAAGAGTGGAGGCTGTTATAACAGCAATGTTCCAACATCTAGTGGAAAGCCTTCCCAGAAGAGTGGAGGCTGTTATAGCAGCAATGTTCCAACATCTAGTGGAAAGCCTTCCCAGAAGAGAGGAGGCTGTTATAGCAGCAATGTTCCAACATCTAGTGGAAAGCCTTCCCAGAAGAGTGGAGGCTGTTATAGCAGCAATGTTCCAACATCTAGTGGAAAGCCTTCCCAGAAGAGAGGAGGCTGTTATAGCAGCAATGTTCCAACATCTAGTGGAAAGCCTTCCCAGAAGAGTGGAGGCTGTTGAAGCAGCAATGTTCCAACATCTAGTGGAAAGCCTTCCCAGAAGAGTGGAGGCTGTTATAGCAGCAATGTTCCAACATCTAGTGGAAAGCCTTCCCAGAAGAGTGGATGCTGTTATAGCAGCAATGTTCCAACATCTAGTGGAAAGCCTTCCCAGAAGAGTGGAGGCTGTTATAGCAGCAATGTTCCAACATCTAGTGGAAAGCCTTCCCAGAAGAGTGGAGGCTGTTATAGCAGCAATGTTCCAACATCTAGTGGAAAGCCTTCCCAGAAGAGTGGAGGCTGTTGAAGCAGCAATGTTCCAACATCTAGTGGAAAGCCTTCCCAGAAGAGTGGAGGCTGTTATAGCAACAATGTTCCAACATCTAGTGGAAAGCCTTCCCAGAAGAGTGGAGGCTATTATAGCAGCAATGTTCCAACATCTAGTGGACAGCCTTCCCAGAAGAGTGGAGGCTGTTATAGCAGCAATGTTCCAACATCTAGTGGAAAGCCTTCCCAGAAGAGTGGAGGCTGTTATAGCAGCAATGTTCCAACATCTAGTGGAAAGCCTTCCCAGAAGAGTGGAGGCTGTTGAAGCAGCAATGTTCCAACATCTAGTGGAAAGCCTTCCCAGAAGAGTGGAGGCTGTTATAGCAGCAATGTTCCAACATCTAGTGGAAAGCCTTCCCAGGAGAGTGGAGGCTGTTATAGCAGCAATGTTCCAACATCTAGTGGAAAGCCTTCCCAGAAGAGTGGAGGCTGTTGAAGCAGCAATGTTCCAACATCTAGTGGAAAGCCTTCCCAGAAGAGTGGAGGCTGTTATAGCAGCAATGTTCCAACATCTAGTGGAAAGCCTTCCCAGGAGAGTGGAGGCTGTTATAGCAGCAATGTTCCAACATCTAGTGGAAAGCCTTCCCAGAAGAGTGGAGGCTGTTATAGCAGCAAAGGGGGACCAACTCCATATTAATGGCCATGATTTTAGAATGAGATGTTCGACGAGCAGGCGTCCACATACTTCTGGTCATGTAGTGTATGTAGGCCTAGAAGATACAGTGGCAGAATAAATTCAACAACACCTTTGTTTCATCACAAAACCGGAGAGCAACACCTGTACGGTGAAGTCTGCAAAGCATATTGCAAGACCTACAGCAGGTCAATCAAGTTCATGTTTACGACGTCGGACTACTAAACAACTATTGATTTAGAACCACGGAGAGTTACCGTGGAGAGTCTCCCTCTGCTATCCTCCCTCCCTCTGCTATCCTCCCCCTCTCTCTCCCTCTGCTATCCTCCCTCCCTCTCTCCCTCTGCTATCCTCCCTCCCTCTCTCCCTCTGCTATCATCCCTCCCTCTCTCCCTCTGCTATCCTCCCTCCCTCTCTCCCTCTGCTGTCCTCCCTCCCTCTCTCCCTCTGCTATCCTCCCTCCCTCTCTCCCTCTGCTATCCTCCCTCCCTCTCTCCCCTTGCTATCCTCCCTCTCTCTCTCCCTCTGCTATCCTCCCTCCCTCTCTTCCTCTGCTATCCTCCCTCCCTCTCTCCCTCTGCTATCCTCCCTCCCTCTCTCCCTCTGCTATCCTCCCTCCCTCTCTCCCTCTGCTATCCTCCCTCCCTCTCTCCCTCTGCTATCCTCCCTCCCTCTCTCCCTCTGCTATCCTCCCTCCCTCTCTTCCTCTGCTATCCTCCCTCTCTCCCTCTGCTATCCTCCCTCCCTCTCTCCCTCTGCTATCCTCCCTCCCTCTCTCCCTCTGCTATCCTCCCTCCCTCTCTCCCTCTGCTATCCTCCCTCCCTCTCTCCCTCTGCTATCCTCCCTCCCTCTCTCCCTCTGCTATCCTCCCTCCCTCTCTCCCTCTGCTATCCTCCCTCCCTCTCTTCCTCTGCTATCCTCCCTCCCTCTCTCCCTCTGCTATCCTCCCTCCCTCTCTCCCTCTGCTATCCTCCCTCCCTCTCTCCCTCTGCTATCCTCCCTCCCTCTCTCCCTCTGCTATCCTCCCTCCCTCTCTTCCTCTGCTATCCTCCCTCTCTCCCTCTGCTATCCTCCCTCCCTCTCTCCCTCTGCTATCCTCCCTCCCTCTCTCCCTCTGCTATCCTCCCTCCCTCTCTCCCTCTGCTATCCTCCCTCCCTCTCTCCCTCTGCTATCCTCCCTCCCTCTCTCCCTCTGCTATCCTCCCTCCCTCTCTCCCTCTGCTATCCTCCCTCCCTCTCTTCCTCTGCTATCCTCCCTCCCTCTCTTCCTCTGCTATCCTCCCTCTCTCTCTCCCTCTGCTATCCTCCCTCCCTCTCTCCCTCTGCTATTCTCCCTCCCTCTCTCTCTCTGCTATCCTCCCTCTCTCTCTCCCTCTGCTATCCTCCCTCCCTCTCTTCCTCTGCTATCCTCCCTCCCTCTCTCCCTCTGCTATCCTCCCTCCCTCTCTCCCTCTGCTATCCTCCCTCCCTCTCTCTCTCTGCTATCCTCCCTCTCTCTCTCCCTCTGCTATCCTCCCTCCCTCTCTCCCTCTGCTATCCTCCCTCCCTCTCTCCCTCTGCTATCCTCCCTCCCTCTCTTCCTCTGCTATCCTCCCTCCCTCTCTTCCTCTGCTATCCTCCCTCCCTCTCTTCCTCTGCTATCCTCCCTCTCTCTCTCCCTCTGCTATCCTCCCTCCCTCTCTCCCTCTGCTATTCTCCCTCCCTCTCTCTCTCTGCTATCCTCCCTCTCTCTCTTCCTCTGCTATCCTCCCTCTCTCTCTTCCTCTGCTATCCTCCCTCTCTCTCTCCCTCTGCTATCCTCCCTCCCTCTCTTCCTCTGCTATCCTCCCTCCCTCTCTTCCTCTGCTATCCTCCCTCCCTCTCTTCCTCTGCTATCCTCCCTCTCTCTCTCCCTCTGCTATCCTCCCTCCCTCTCTCCCTCTGCTATTCTCCCTCCCTCTCTCTCTCTGCTATCCTCCCTCTCTCTCTTCCTCTGCTATCCTCCCTCTCTCTCTTCCTCTGCTATCCTCCCTCTCTCTCTCTCTCTGCTATCCTCCCTCTCTCTCTCTCTCTCTGCTATCCTCCCTCTCTCTCTCCCTCTGCTATCCTCCCTCCCTCTCTCCCTCTGCTATCCTCCCTCTCTCTCTCCCTCTGCTATCCTCCCTCCCTCTCTCCCTCTGCTATTCTCCCTCCCTCTCTCTCTCTGCTATCCTCCCTCTCTCTCTTCCTCTGCTATCCTCCCTCTCTCTCTTCCTCTGCTATCCTCCCTCTCTCTCTCCCTCTGCTATCCTCCCTCCCTCTCTTCCTCTGCTATCCTCCCTCCCTCTCTTCCTCTGCTATCCTCCCTCCCTCTCTTCCTCTGCTATCCTCCCTCTCTCTCTCCCTCTGCTATCCTCCCTCCCTCTCTCCCTCTGCTATTCTCCCTCCCTCTCTCTCTCTGCTATCCTCCCTCTCTCTCTTCCTCTGCTATCCTCCCTCTCTCTCTTCCTCTGCTATCCTCCCTCTCTCTCTCTCTCTGCTATCCTCCCTCTCTCTCTCTCTCTGCTATCCTCCCTCCCTCTCTCCCTCTGCTATCCTCCCTCCCTCTCTCCCTCTGCTATCCTCCCTCTCTCTCTCCCTCTGCTTTCCTCCCTCTCTCTCTCTCTCTCTGCTATCCTCCCTCTCTCTCTCTCTCTCTGCTATCCTCCCTCTCTCTCTCTCTCTGCTATCCTCCCTCTCTCTCTCTCTCTGCTATCCTCCCTCTCTCTCTCTCTCTGCTATCCTCCCTCCCTCAATCTTGGTTTCATCAGACCAGAGAATCTTGTTTCTCATGGTATGATGAGTCTTTACGTGTTAAATTCTGGCAGAGTATTTTCTTTTATCTCAGCAGGTCTACAGATTCTCCCTGTTTTTGTTTGCTTGTTTGCTTGATACTGGAGACTGTTTATCAGAAGAAACTATGTATCCAAGCATTTATAGCGGGTTAAGAAATGCATTGCCATTAATTGGAAGGTTGGTTATCCTCCCACAATGTCAAGTTATGTATCACTAGATGTGATTCGTTACCAGATTAAGGGTATACTGGGAAACTTACGTAAGGTCTGGATGCCTTATATGGAATACAGTATGACTAAAAGAGTCTGTATTGAAGACATGCCCACGTCAGGGGAGATAGCTATTTAGCAGGTATATCTCACTGGTCACCCCCAAAGCCAATTCCTCCTTTGGTCGTCTTTCCTTCCAGTTCTCTGCTGCCAACAACTGGAACACTTATCTCCCTCACTAGCTTTAAGCACCAGCTGTCAGAGCAGCTCACAGATCACTGCACCTGTACATAGCCCATCTGTAGATAGCCCATCCAACTACCTCATCCCCATACTGTATTTATTTATCTTGCTCCTTTGCACCCCAGTATCTCTACTTGCACATTCATCTTCTGCACATCTACCATTCCAGTGTTTAATTGTTATATTGTAATTATTTCGCCACCATGGCCTATTTATTGTATTAACTCCCTTATCTCACCTCATTTGCACACACTGTATATAGACTTTCTTTTTTTCTATTGTGTTATTGACTGTACGTTTGTTTATTCCATGTGTAACTCTGTGTTGTTGTTTGTGTCGAACTGTTTTGCTTGATCTTGGCCAGGTCAGAGTTGCAAATGAGAACTTGTTCTCAACTGGCCTACCTGGTTAAATAAAGGTGAAATAAAAATAACATTTTAAAAAGGTTAGCAGGTTACTAACGCAGGACAGAATTACTAACGTAGCAGGACAGGATTATTAATGTAGCAGGTTAGGTCGCCGTGATCGTAGCTAAAATGAACGATACTTCACCCAAGCGGTACTGTAAATGTACATGTTGCAGAATGAACTCTGAACAGAATGAACTCTGAACAGAATGAACAGAATGAACAGAATGAACAGAATAAACAGAATAAACAGAATAAACAGAATAAACAGAATGAACAGAATGAACAGAATGAACAGAATAAACAGAATAAACAGAATAAACAGAATAAACAGAATAAACAGAATGAACAGAATGAACAGAATGAACAGAATGAACAGAATGAACAGAATAAACAGAATAAACAGAATGAACAGAATGAACAGAATGAACAGAATAAACTCTGAACAGAATGAACTCTGAACAGAATAAACAGAATGAACAGAATGAACAGAATGAACAGAATGAACAGAATGAACGATACCCACTGTTTTGAGTAGACTCATAGATCACTCCCTTCAACCCAGATCTATTTGTCCTGTTGGCTGCCGTTGGCAAGGTGTCAACTCCTTCTGTCATCGGATACTGTATCCCCTGCTCTCCCTTCTCTCCCACAAGCCCTGGTAGCTCGCCGTGATCGTATAGTGGTTAGTACTCTGCGTTGTGGCCGCAGCAACCCCGGTTCGAATCCGGGTCACGGCATTGCGATACACAATGTCACGGCATATGGGTTGTTTTGAATGAATAGAGTAGCTTTATGATTTTTCAGAGATAATTGTAAATGTCACATCTGGTTTGGCACGACAACAGCAGTTAGTTGGCAAGGCAGCACAAACTAACAGATCTGGAACTAGGAACATCAAAATCATGTCATAGACCTCAACTGTAGCTACATGACTGAGACCAATTATGCCATGTCAACGTGATCAAAGCCTACGACAACATACGACAACATCAGTGTGGTATCCTGTGTTGAGCAGCGTGGTACAATACATGTGTGCACCTCTGCTGTACAGGACCTGCGTCAGTGACTAGCTACAGCAAAACCGCCTCTGTTGTCTCGTGTGTTGTTGTGTTGGAGTAGCATGGCGAATGGCGACCCATAGTAAGACGGTGTGTTATTGTGTTGGAGTAGCATGGCGAATGGCGACCCATAGTAAGACGGTGTGTTGTGTTGGAGTAGCATGGCGAATGGCGACCCATAGTAAGACGGTGTGTTGTGTTGGAGTAGCATGGCGAATGGCGACCCATAGTAAGACGGTGTGTTGTGTTGGAGTAGCATGGCGAATGGCGACCCATAGTAAGACGGTGTGTTGGAGTAGCATGGCGAATGGCGACCCATAGTAAGACGGTGTGTTGTGTTGGAGTAGCATGGCGAATGGCGACCCATAGTAAGACGGTGTGTTGTGTTGGAGTAGCATGGCGAATGGCGACCCATAGTAAGACGGTGTGTTGTGTTGGAGTAGCATGGCGAATGGCGACCCATAGTAAGACGGTGTGTTGTGTTGGAGTAGCATGGCGAATGGCGACCCATAGTAAGACGGTGTGTTGTGTTGGAGTAGCATGGCGAATGGCGACCCATAGTAAGACGGTGTGTTGTGTTGGAGTAGCATGGCGAATGGCGACCCATAGTAAGACGGTGTGTTGTGTTGGAGTAGCATGGCGAATGGCGACCCATAGTAAGACGGTGTGTTGTTGTGTTGATGGAGTAGCATGGCGAATGGCGACCCATAGTAAGACGGTGTGTTGTGTTGGAGTAGCATGGCGAATGGCGACCCATAGTAAGACGGTGTGTTGTGTTGGAGTAGCATGGCGAATGGCGACTCATAGTAAGACGGTGTGTTGTGTTGGAGTAGCATGGCGAATGGCGACCCATAGTAAGACGGTGTGTTGGAGTAGCATGGCGAATGGCGACCCATAGTAAGACGGTGTGTTGTGTTGGAGTAGCATGGCGAATGGCGACCCATAGTAAGACGGTGTGTTGTGTTGGAGTAGCATGGCGAATGGCGACCCATAGTAAGACGGTGTGTTGTGTTGGAGTAGCTTGGCGAATGGCGACCCATAGTAAGACGGTGTGTTGTGTTGGAGTAGCATGGCGAATGGCGACCCATAGTAAGACGGTGTGTTGTGTTGGAGTAGCATGGCGAATGGCGACCCATAGTAAGACGGTGTGTTGTGTTGGAGTAGCATGGCGAATGGCGACCCATAGTAAGACGGTGTGTTGTGTTGGAGTAGCATGGTGAATGGCGACCCATAGTAAGACGGTGTGTTGTTGTGTTGGAGTAGCATGGCGAATGGCGACCCATAGTAAGACGGTGTGTGTTGTGTTGGAGTAGCATGGCGAATGGCGACCCATAGTAAGACGGTGTGTTGTGTTGGAGTAGCATGGCGAATGGCGACCCATAGTAAGACGGTGTGTTGTGTTGGAGTAGCATGGCGAATGGCGACCCATAGTAAGACGGTGTGTGTTGTGTTGGAGTAGCATGGCGAATGGCGACCCATAGTAAGACGGTGTGTTGTTGTGTTGATGGAGTAGCATGGCGAATGGCGACCCATAGTAAGACGGTGTGTTATTGTGTTGGAGTAGCATGGCGAATGGCGACCCATAGTAAGACGGTGTGTTGTGTTGGAGTAGCATGGCGAATGGCGACCCATAGTAAGACGGTGTGTTGTGTTGGAGTAGCATGGCGAATGGCGACCCATAGTAAGACGGTGTGTTGTGTTGGAGTAGCATGGCGAATGGCGACCCATAGTAAGACGGTGTGTTGTGTTGGAGTAGCATGGCGAATGGCGACCCATAGTAAGACGGTGTGTTGTGTTGGAGTAGCATGGCGAATGGCGACCCATAGTAAGACGGTGTGTTGTGTTGGAGTAGCATGGTGAATGGCGACCCATAGTAAGACGGTGTGTTGTTGTGTTGGAGTAGCATGGCGAATGGCGACCCATAGTAAGACGGTGTGTGTTGTGTTGGAGTAGCATGGCGAATGGCGACCCATAGTAAGACGGTGTGTTGTGTTGGAGTAGCATGGCGAATGGCGACCCATAGTAAGACGGTGTGTTGTGTTGGAGTAGCATGGCGAATGGCGACCCATAGTAAGACGGTGTGTGTTGTGTTGGAGTAGCATGGCGAATGGAGACCCATAGTAAGACGGTGTGTTGTTGTGTTGATGGAGTAGCATGGCGAATGGCGACCCATAGTAAGACGGTGTGTTATTGTGTTGGAGTAGCATGGCGAATGGCGACCCATAGTAAGACGGTGTGTTGTGTTGGAGTAGCATGGCGAATGGCGACCCATAGTAAGACGGTGTGTTGTGTTGGAGTAGCATGGCGAATGGCGACCCATAGTAAGACGGTGTGTTGTGTTGGAGTAGCATGGCGAATGGCGACCCATAGTAAGACGGTGTGTTGGAGTAGCATGGCGAATGGCGACCCATAGTAAGACGGTGTGTTGTGTTGGAGTAGCATGGCGAATGGCGACCCATAGTAAGACGGTGTGTTGTGTTGGAGTAGCATGGCGAATGGCGACCCATAGTAAGACGGTGTGTTGTGTTGGAGTAGCATGGCGAATGGCGACCCATAGTAAGACGGTGTGTTGTGTTGGAGTAGCATGGCGAATGGCGACCCATAGTAAGACGGTGTGTTGTGTTGGAGTAGCATGGCGAATGGCGACCCATAGTAAGACGGTGTGTTGTGTTGGAGTAGCATGGCGAATGGCGACCCATAGTAAGACGGTGTGTTGTGTTGGAGTAGCATGGCGAATGGCGACCCATAGTAAGACGGTGTGTTGTTGTGTTGATGGAATAGCATGGCGAATGGCGACCCATAGTAAGACGGTGTGTTGTGTTGGAGTAGCATGGCGAATGGCGACCCATAGTAAGACGGTGTGTTGTGTTGGAGTAGCATGGCGAATGGCGACCCATAGTAAGACGGTGTGTTGTGTTGGAGTAGCATGGCGAATGGCGACTCATAGTAAGACGGTGTGTTGTGTTGGAGTAGCATGGCGAATGGCGACCCATAGTAAGACGGTGTGTTGGAGTAGCATGGCGAATGGCGACCCATAGTAAGACGGTGTGTTGTGTTGGAGTAGCATGGCGAATGGCGACCCATAGTAAGACGGTGTGTTGTGTTGGAGTAGCATGGCGAATGGCGACCCATAGTAAGACGGTGTGTTGTGTTGGAGTAGCTTGGCGAATGGCGACCCATAGTAAGACGGTGTGTTGTGTTGGAGTAGCATGGCGAATGGCGACCCATAGTAAGACGGTGTGTTGTGTTGGAGTAGCATGGCGAATGGCGACCCATAGTAAGACGGTGTGTTGTGTTGGAGTAGCATGGCGAATGGCGACCCATAGTAAGACGGTGTGTTGTGTTGGAGTAGCATGGTGAATGGCGACCCATAGTAAGACGGTGTGTTGTGTTGGAGTAGCATGGTGAATGGCGACCCATAGTAAGACGGTGTGTTGTTGTGTTGGAGTAGCATGGCGAATGGCGACCCATAGTAAGACGGTGTGTGTTGTGTTGGAGTAGCATGGCGAATGGCGACCCATAGTAAGACGGTGTGTTGTGTTGGAGTAGCATGGCGAATGGCGACCCATAGTAAGACGGTGTGTTGTGTTGGAGTAGC
This sequence comes from Salvelinus fontinalis, assembly GCF_029448725.1. NCBI lineage: Eukaryota > Metazoa > Chordata > Actinopteri > Salmoniformes > Salmonidae > Salvelinus > Salvelinus fontinalis. The sequence goes on from NC_074675.1 coordinate 57,783,253, forward strand.
ATGGCGAATGGCGACCCATAGTAAGACGGTGTGTGTTGTGTTGGAGTAGCATGGCGAATGGCGACCCATAGTAAGACGGTGTGTTGTTGTGTTGGAGTAGCATGACGAATGGCGACCCATAGTAAGACGGTGTGTTGTTGTGTTGGAGTAGCATGGCGAATGGCGACCCATAGTAAGACGGTGTGTTGTGTTGGAGTAGCATGGCGAATGGCGACCCATAGTAAGACGGTGTGTTGTTGTGTTGGAGTAGCATGGCGAATGGCGACCCATAGTAAGACGGTGTGTTGTTGTGTTGGAGTAGCATGGCGAATGGCGACCCATAGTAAGACGGTGTGTTGTGTTGGAGTAGCATGGCGAATGGCGACCCATAGTAAGACGGTGTGTTGTTGTGTTGGAGTAGCATGACGAATGGCGACCCATAGTAAGACGGTGTGTTGTTGTGTTGGAGTAGCATGGCGAATGGCGACCCATAGTAAGACGGTGTGTTGTTGTGTTGATGGAGTAGCATGGCGAATGGCGACCCATAGTAAGACGGTGTGTTGTGTTGGAGTAGCATGGCGAATGGCGACCCATAGTAAGACGGTGTGTTGTTGTGTTGATGGAGTAGCATGGCGAATGGCGACCCATAGTAAGACGGTGTGTTGTGTTGGAGTAGCATGGCGAATGGCGACCCATAGTAAGACGGTGTGTTGTGTTGGAGTAGCATGGCGAATGGCGACCCATAGTAAGACGATGTGTTGTTGTGTTGGAGTAGCATGGCGAATGGCGACCCATAGTTAGACGGTGTGTTGTTGTGTTGGAGTAGCATGGCGAATGGCGACCCATAGTAAGACGGTGTGTTGTTGTGTTGATGGAGTAGCATGGCGAATGGCGACCCATAGTAAGACGGTGTGTTGTGTTGGAGTAGCATGGCGAATGGCGACCCATAGTAAGACGGTGTGTTGTGTTGGAGTAGCATGACGAATGGCGACCCATAGTAAGACGGTGTGTTGGAGTAGCATGGCGAATGGCGACCCATAGTAAGACGGTGTGTTGGAGTAGCATGGCGAATGGCGACCCATAGTAAGACGGTGTGTTGTGTTGGAGTAGCATGGCGAATGGCGACCCATAGTAAGACGGTGTGTTGTGTTGGAGTAGCATGGCGAATGGCGACCCATAGTAAGACGGTGTGTTGTGTTGGAGTAGCATGGCGAATGGCGACCCATAGTAAGACGGTGTGTTGTGTTGGAGTAGCATGGCGAATGGCGACCCATAGTAAGACGGTGTGTTGTTGTGTTGGAGTAGCATGGCGAATGGCGACCCATAGTAAGACGGTGTGTGTTGTGTTGGAGTAGCATGGCGAATGGCGACCCATAGTAAAACGGTGTGTTGTGTTGGAGTAGCATGGCGAATGGCGACCCATAGTAAGACGGTGTGTTGTTGTGTTGGAGTAGCATGACGAATGGCGACCCATAGTAAGACGGTGTGTTGTTGTGTTGGAGTAGCATGGCGAATGGCGACCCATAGTAAGACGGTGTGTTGTGTTGGAGTAGCATGGCGAATGGCGACCCATAGTAAGACGGTGTGTTGTTGTGTTGGAGTAGCATGGCGAATGGCGACCCATAGTAAGACGGTGTGTTGTTGTGTTGGAGTAGCATGACGAATGGCGACCCATAGTAAGACGGTGTGTTGTTGTGTTGGAGTAGCATGACGAATGGCGACCCATAGTAAGACGGTGTGTTGTTGTGTTGGAGTAGCATGGCGAATGGCGACCCATAGTAAGACGGTGTTTTGTGTTGGAGTAGCATGGCGAATGGCGACCCATAGTAAGACGGTGTGTTGTGTTGGAGTAGCATGGCGAATGGCGACCCATAGTAAGACGATGTGTTGTTGTGTTGGAGTAGCATGGCGAATGGCGACCCATAGTTAGACGGTGTGTTGTTGTGTTGGAGTAGCATGGCGAATGGCGACCCATAGTAAGACGGTGTGTTGTTGTGTTGATGGAGTAGCATGGCGAATGGCGACCCATAGTAAGACGGTGTGTTGTGTTGGAGTAGCATGGCGAATGGCGACCCATAGTAAGACGGTGTGCTGTGTTGGAGTAGCATGACGAATGGCGACCCATAGTAAGACGGTGTGTGTTGTGTTGGAGTAGCATGGCGAATGGCGACCCATAGTAAGACGGTGTGTTGTTGTGTTGGAGTAGCATGGCGAATGGCGACCCATAGTAAGACGGTGTGTGTTGTGTTGGAGTAGCATGGTGAATGGCGACCCATAGTAAGACGGTGTGTTGGAGTAGCATGGCGAATGGCGACCCATAGTAAGACGGTGTGTTGTTGTGTTGGAGTAGCATGGCGAATGGCGACCCATAGTAAGACGGTGTGTTGTGTTGGAGTAGCATGGTGAATGGCGACCCATAGTAAGACGGTATGTTGTTGTGTTGGAGTAGCATGGTGAATGGCGACCCATAGTAAGACGGTGTGTTGTTGTGTTGGAGTAGCATGGCGAATGGCGACCCATAGTAAGACGGTGTGTTGGAGTAGCATGGCGAATGGCGACCCATAGTAAGACGGTGTGTTGTGTTGGAGTAGCATGGCGAATGGCGACCCATAGTAAGACGGTGTGTTGTGTTGGAGTAGCATGGCGAATGGCGACCCATAGTAAGACGGTGTGTTGTGTTGGAGTAGCATGGCGAATGGCGACCCATAGTAAGACGGTGTGTTGTGTTGGAGTAGCATGGCGAATGGCGACCCATAGTAAGACGGTGTGTTGTGTTGGAGTAGCATGGCGAATGGCGACCCATAGTAAGACGGTGTGTTGTTGTGTTGGAGTAGCATGGCGAATGGCGACCCATAGTAAGACGGTGTGTGTTGTGTTGGAGTAGCATGGCGAATGGCGACCCATAGTAAGACGGTGTGTTGTGTTGGAGTAGCATGGCGAATGGCGACCCATAGTAAGACGGTGTGTGTTGTGTTGGAGTAGCATGGCGAATGGCGACCCATAGTAAGACGGTGTGTTGTTGTGTTGGAGTAGCATGACGAATGGCGACCCATAGTAAGACGGTGTGTTGTTGTGTTGGAGTAGCATGGCGAATGGCGACCCATAGTAAGACGGTGTGTTGTGTTGGAGTAGCATGGCGAATGGCGACCCATAGTAAGACGGTGTGTTGTTGTGTTGGAGTAGCATGGCGAATGGCGACCCATAGTAAGACGGTGTGTTGTTGTGTTGGAGTAGCATGACGAATGGCGACCCATAGTAAGACGGTGTGTTGTTGTGTTGGAGTAGCATGACGAATGGCGACCCATAGTAAGACGGTGTGTTGTTGTGTTGGAGTAGCATGGCGAATGGCGACCCATAGTAAGACGGTGTTTTGTGTTGGAGTAGCATGGCGAATGGCGACCCATAGTAAGACGGTGTGTTGTGTTGGAGTAGCATGGCGAATGGCGACCCATAGTAAGACGATGTGTTGTTGTGTTGGAGTAGCATGGCGAATGGCGACCCATAGTTAAACGGTGTGTTGTTGTGTTGGAGTAGCATGGCGAATGGCGACCCATAGTAAGACGGTGTGTTGTTGTGTTGATGGAGTAGCATGGCGAATGGCGACCCATAGTAAGACGGTGTGTTGTGTTGGAGTAGCATGGCGAATGGCGACCCATAGTAAGACGGTGTGCTGTGTTGGAGTAGCATGACGAATGGTGACCCATAGTAAGACGGTGTGTGTTGTGTTGGAGTAGCATGGCGAATGGCGACCCATAGTAAGACGGTATGTTGTTGTGTTGGAGTAGCATGGTGAATGGCGACCCATAGTAGGACGGTGTGTTGTTGTGTTGGAGTAGCATGGCGAATGGCGACCCATAGTAAGACGGTGTGTGTTGTGTTGGAGTAGCATGGTGAATGGCGACCCATAGTAAGACGGTGTGTTGGAGTAGCATGGCGAATGGCGACCCATAGTAAGACGGTGTGTTGTTGTGTTGGAGTAGCATGGCGAACGGCGACCCATAGTAAGACGGTGTGTTGTGTTGGAGTAGCATGGTGAATGGCGACCCATAGTAAGACGGTATGTTGTTGTGTTGGAGTAGCATGGTGAATGGCGACCCATAGTAGGACGGTGTGTTGTTGTGTTGGAGTAGCATGGCGAATGGCGACCCATAGTAAGACGGTGTGTTGTTGTGTTGGAGTAGCATGGCGAATGGCGACCCATAGTAAGACGGTGTGTGTTGTGTTGGAGTAGCATGGCGAATGGCGACCCATAGTAAGACGGTGTGTTGTTGTGTTGGAGTAGCATGGCGAATGGCAACCCATAGTAAGACGGTGTGTTGGAGTAGCATGGCGAATGGCGACCCATAGTAAGACGGTGTGTTGTGTTGGAGTAGCATGGCGAATGGCGACCCATAGTAAGACGGTGTGTTGTGTTGGAGTAGCATGGCGAATGGCGACCCATAGTAAGACGGTGTGTTGTGTTGGAGTAGCATGGCGAATGGCGACCCATAGTAAGACGGTGTGTTGTGTTGGAGTAGCATGGCGAATGGCGACCCATAGTAAGACGGTGTGTTGTGTTGGAGTAGCATGGCGAATGGCGACCCATAATAAGACGGTGTGTTGTGTTGGAGTAGCATGGCGAATGGCGACCCATAGTAAGACGGTGTGTTGTGTTGGAGTAGCATGGCGAATGGCGACCCATAGTAAGACGGTGTGTTGTTGTGTTGGAGTAGCATGGCGAATGGCGACCCATAGTAAGACGGTGTGTGTTGTGTTGGAGTAGCATGGCGAATGGCGACCCATAGTAAGACGGTGTGTTGTGTTGGAGTAGCATGGCGAATGGCGACCCATAGTAAGACGGTGTGTGTTGTATTGGAGTAGCATGGCGAATGGCGACCCATAGTAAGACGGTGTGTTGTTGTGTTGGAGTAGCATGACGAATGGCGACCCATAGTAAGACGGTGTGTTGTTGTGTTGGAGTAGCATGGCGAATGGCGACCCATAGTAAGACGGTGTGTTGTTGTGTTGGAGTAGCATGACGAATGGCGACCCATAGTAAGACGGTGTGTTGTTGTGTTGGAGTAGCATGGTGAATGGCGACCCATAGTAAGACGGTGTGTTGTGTTGGAGTAGCATGGCGAATGGCGACCCATAGTAAGACGGTGTGTTGTTGTGTTGATGGAGTAGCATGGCGAATGGCGACCCATAGTAAGACGGTGTGTTGTGTTGGAGTAGCATGGCGAATGGCGACCCATAGTAAGACGGTGTGTTGTGTTGGAGTAGCATGGCGAATGGCGACCCATAGTAAGACGATGTGTTGTTGTGTTGGAGTAGCATGGCGAATGGCGACCCATAGTTAGACGGTGTGTTGTTGTGTTGGAGTAGCATGGCGAATGGCGACCCATAGTAAGACGGTGTGTTGTTGTGTTGATGGAGTAGCATGGCGAATGGCGACCCATAGTAAGACGGTGTGTTGTTGTGTTGGAGTAGCATGGCGAATGGCGACCCATAATAAGACGGTGTGTTGTTGTGTTGGAGTAGCATGGCGAATGGCGACCCATAGTAAGACGGTGTGTTGTGTTGGAGTAGCATGGCGAATGGCGACCCATAGTAAGACGGTGTGTTGTGTTGGAGTAGCATGGCGAATGGCGACCCATAGTAAGACGGTGTGTTGTTGTGTTGGAGTAGCATGGCAAATGGCGACCCATAGTAAGACGGTGTGTTGTTGTGTTGGAGTAGCATGGCGAATGGCGACCCATAGTAAGACGGTGTGTTGTTGTGTTGGAGTAGCATGGCAAATGGCGACCCATAGTAAGACGGTGTGTTGTTGTGTTGGAGTAGCATGGCGAATGGCGACCCATAGTAAGACGGTGTGTTGGAGTAGCATGGCGAATGGCGACCCATAGTAAGACGGTGTGTTGTGTTGGAGTAGCATGGCGAATGGCGACCCATAGTAAGACGGTGTGTTGTGTTGGAGTAGCATGGCGAATGGCGACCCATAGTAAGACGGTGTGTTGTTGTGTTGGAGTAGCATGGCGAATGGCGACCCATAGTAAGACGGTATGTTGTTGTGTTGGAGTAGCATGGCGAATGGCGACCCATAGTAAGACGGTGTGTTGGAGTAGCATGGCGAATGGCGACCCATAGTAAGACGGTGTGTTGTGTTGGAGTAGCATGGCGAATGGCGACCCATAGTAAGACGGTGTGTTGTGTTGGAGTAGCATGGCGAATGGCGACCCATAGTAAGACGGTGTGTTGTTGTTGGAGTAGCATGGCGAATGGCGACCCATAGTAAGACGGTGTGTTGTGTTGGAGTAGCATGGCGAATGGCGACCCATAGTAAGACGGTGTGTTGTGTTGGAGTAGCATGGCGAATGGCGACCCATAGTAAGACGGTGTGTTGTTGTGTTGGAGTAGCATGGCGAATGGCGACCCATAGTAAAACGGTGTGTGTTGTGTTGGAGTAGCATGGCGAATGGCGACCCATAGTAAGACGGTGTGTTGTGTTGGAGTAGCATGGCGAATGGCGACCCATAGTAAGACGGTGTGTGTTGTGTTGGAGTAGCATGGCGAATGGCGACCCATAGTAAGACGGTGTGTGGTGTTGGAGTAGCATGGCGAATGGCGACCCATAGTAAGACGGTGTGTGTTGTATTGGAGTAGCATGGCGAATGGCGACCCATAGTAAGACGGTGTGTTGTTGTGTTGGAGTAGCATGACGAATGGCGACCCATAGTAAGACGGTGTGTTGTTGTGTTGGAGTAGCATGGCGAATGGCGACCCATAGTAAGACGGTGTGTTGTTGTGTTGGAGTAGCATGACGAATGGCGACCCATAGTAAGACGGTGTGTTGTTGTGTTGGAGTAGCATGGTGAATGGCGACCCATAGTAAGACGGTGTGTTGTGTTGGAGTAGCATGGCGAATGGCGACCCATAGTAAGACGGTGTGTTGTTGTGTTGATGGAGTAGCATGGCGAATGGCGACCCATAGTAAGACGGTGTGTTGTGTTGGAGTAGCATGGCGAATGGCGACCCATAGTAAGACGGTGTGTTGTGTTGGAGTAGCATGGCGAATGGCGACCCATAGTAAGACGATGTGTTGTTGTGTTGGAGTAGCATGGCGAATGGCGACCCATAGTTAGACGGTGTGTTGTTGTGTTGGAGTAGCATGGCGAATGGCGACCCATAGTAAGACGGTGTGTTGTTGTGTTGATGGAGTAGCATGGCGAATGGCGACCCATAGTAAGACGGTGTGTTGTTGTGTTGGAGTAGCATGGCGAATGGCGACCCATAGTAAGACGGTGTGTTGTTGTGTTGGAGTAGCATGGCGAATGGCGACCCATAGTAAGACGGTGTGTTGTGTTGGAGTAGCATGGCGAATGGCGACCCATAGTAAGACGGTGTGTTGTGTTGGAGTAGCATGGCGAATGGCGACCCATAGTAAGACGGTGTGTTGTTGTGTTGGAGTAGCATGGCGAATGGCGACCCATAGTAAGACGGTGTGTTGTTGTGTTGGAGTAGCATGGCGAATGGCGACCCATAGTAAGACGGTGTGTTGGAGTAGCATGGCGAATGGCGACCCATAGTAAGACGGTGTGTTGTGTTGGAGTAGCATGGCGAATGGCGACCCATAGTAAGACGGTGTGTTGTGTTGGAGTAGCATGGCGAATGGCGACCCATAGTAAGACGGTGTGTTGTGTTGGAGTAGCATGGCGAATGGCGACCCATAGTAAGACGGTGTGTTGTGTTGGAGTAGCATGGCGAATGGCGACCCATAGTAAGACGGTGTGTTGTGTTGGAGTAGCATGGCGAATGGCGACCCATAGTAAGACGGTGTGTTGTGTTGGAGTAGCATGGCGAATGGCGACCCATAGTAAGACGGTGTGTTGTGTTGGAGTAGCATGGCGAATGGCGACCCATAGTAAGACGGTGTGTTGTTGTGTTGGAGTAGCATGGCGAATGGCGACCCATAGTAAAACGGTGTGTGTTGTGTTGGAGTAGCATGGCGAATGACGACCCATAGTAAGACGGTGTGTTGTGTTGGAGTAGCATGGCGAATGGCGACCCATAGTAAGACGGTGTGTGTTGTGTTGGAGTAGCATGGCGAATGGCGACCCATAGTAAGACGGTGTGTTGTTGTGTTGGAGTAGCATGACGAATGGCGACCCATAGTAAGACGGTGTGTTGTTGTGTTGGAGTAGCATGGCGAATGGCGACCCATAGTAAGACGGTGTGTTGTGTTGGAGTAGCATGGCGAATGGCGACCCATAGTAAGACGGTGTGTTGTTGTGTTGGAGTAGCATGGCGAATGGCGACCCATAGTAAGACGGTGTGTTGTTGTGTTGGAGTAGCATGACGAATGGCGACCCATAGTAAGACGGTGTGTTGTTGTGTTGGAGTAGCATGACGAATGGCGACCCATAGTAAGACGGTGTGTTGTTGTGTTGGAGTAGCATGGCGAATGGCGACCCATAGTAAGACGGTGTGTTGTGTTGGAGTAGCATGGCGAATGGCGACCCATAGTAAGACGGTGTGTTGTGTTGGAGTAGCATGGCGAATGGCGACCCATAGTAAGACGGTGTGTTGTTGTGTTGGAGTAGCATGGCGAATGGCGACCCATAGTAAGACGGTGTGTTGTTGTGTTGGAGTAGCATGGCGAATGGCGACCCATAGTAAGACGGTGTGTTGTTGTGTTGGAGTAGCATGGCGAATGGCGACCCATAATAAGACGGTGTGTTGTTGTGTTGGAGTAGCATGACGAATGGCGACCCATATTAAGACGGTGTGTTGTTGTGTTGATGGAGTAGCATGGCGAATGGCGACCCATAGTAAGACGGTGTGTTGTGTTGGAGTAGCATGGCGAATGGCGACCCATAGTAAGACGGTGTGTTGTGTTGGAGTAGCATGGCGAATGGCGACCCATAGTAAGACGATGTGTTGTTGTGTTGGAGTAGCATGGCGAATGGCGACCCATAGTTAGACGGTGTGTTGTTGTGTTGGAGTAGCATGGTGAATGGCGACCCATAGTAAGACGGTGTGTTGTTGTGTTGATGGACTAGCATGGCGAATGGCGACCCATAGTAAGACGGTGAGTTGTGTTGGAGTAGCATGGCGAATGGCGACCTATAGTAAGACGGTGTGTTGTGTTGGAGTAGCATGACGAATGGCGACCCATAGTAAGACGGTGTGTTGGAGTAGCATGGCGAATGGCGACCCATAGTAAGACGGTGTGTTGGAGTAGCATGACGAATGGCGACCCATAGTAAGACGGTGTGTTGTTGTGTTGGAGTAGCATGGTGAATGGTGACCCATAGTAAGACGGTGTGTTGTGTTGGAGTAGCATGGCGAATGGCGACCCATAGTAAGACGGTGTGTTGTGTTGGAGTAGCATGGCGAATGGCGACCCATAGTAAGACGATGTGTTGTTGTGTTGGAGTAGCATGGCGAATGGCGACCCATAGTTAGACGGTGTGTTGTTGTGTTGGAGTAGCATGGCGAATGGCGACCCATAGTAAGACGGTGTGTTGTGTTGGAGTAGCATGGCGAATGGCGACCCATAGTAAGACGGTGTGTTGTTGTGTTGGAGTAGCATGGCGAATGGCGACCCATAGTAAGACGGTGTGTTGTGTTGGAGTAGCATGGCGAATGGCGACCCATAGTAAGACGGTGTGTTGTGTTGGAGTAGCATGGCGAATGGCGACCCATAATAAGACGGTGTGTTGTGTTGGAGTAGCATGGCGAATGGCGACCCATAGTAAGACGGTGTGTTGTGTTGGAGTAGCATGGCGAATGGCGACCCATAGTAAGACGGTGTGTTGTTGTGTTGGAGTAGCATGGCGAATGGCGACCCATAGTAAGACGGTGTGTTGTGTTGGAGTAGCATGGCGAATGGCGACCCATAGTAAGACGGTGTGTTGTGTTGGAGTAGCATGGCGAATGGCGACCCATAGTAAGACGGTGTGTTGTTGTGTTGGAGTAGCATGGCGAATGGCGACCCATAGTAAAACGGTGTGTGTTGTGTTGGAGTAGCATGGCGAATGGCGACCCATAGCAAGACGGTGTGTTGTGTTGGAGTAGCATGGCGAATGGCGACCCATAGTAAGACGGTGTGTGTTGTGTTGGAGTAGCATGGCGAATGGCGACCCATAGTAAGACGGTGTGTTGTTGTGTTGGAGTAGCATGACGAATGGCGACCCATAGTAAGACGGTGTGTTGTTGTGTTGGAGTAGCATGGCGAATGGCGACCCATAGTAAGACGGTGTGTTGTGTTGGAGTAGCATGGCGAATGGCGACCCATAGTAAGACGGTGTGTTGTTGTGTTGGAGTAGCATGGCGAATGGCGACCCATAGTAAGACGGTGTGTTGTTGTGTTGGAGTAGCATGACGAATGGCGACCCATAGTAAGACGGTGTGTTGTTGTGTTGGAGTAGCATGACGAATGGCGACCCATAGTAAGACGGTGTGTTGTTGTGTTGGAGTAGCATGGCGAATGGCGACCCATAGTAAGACGGTGTGTTGTGTTGGAGTAGCATGGCGAATGGCGACCCATAGTAAGACGGTGTGTTGTTGTGTTGGAGTAGCATGGCGAATGGCGACCCATATTAAGACGGTGTGTTGTTGTGTTGATGGAGTAGCATGGCGAATGGCGACCCATAGTAAGACGGTGTGTTGTGTTGGAGTAGCATGGCGAATGGCGACCCATAGTAAGACGGTGTGTTGTGTTGGAGTAGCATGGCGAATGGCGACCCATAGTAAGACGGTGTGTTGTTGTGTTGGAGTAGCATGGCGAATGGCGACCCATAGTTAGACGGTGTGTTGTTGTGTTGGAGTAGCATGGCGAATGGCGACCCATAGTAAGACGGTGTGTTGTTGTGTTGATGGACTAGCATGGCGAATGGCGACCCATAGTAAGACGGTGAGTTGTGTTGGAGTAGCATGGCGAATGGCGACCCATAGTAAGACGGTGTGTTGTGTTGGAGTAGCATGACGAATGGCGACCCATAGTAAGACGGTGTGTTGGAGTAGCATGGCGAATGGCGACCCATAGTAAGACGGTGTGTTGGAGTAGCATGACGAATGGCGACCCATAGTAAGACGGTGTGTTGTTGTGTTGGAGTAGCATGGTGAATGGCGACCCATAGTAAGACGGTGTGTTGTGTTGGAGTAGCATGGCGAATGGCGACCCATAGTAAGACGGTGTGTTGTTGTGTTGATGGAGTAGCATGGCGAATGGCGACCCATAGTAAGACGGTGTGTTGTGTTGGAGTAGCATGGCGAATGGCGACACATAGTAAGACGGTGTGTTGTGTTGGAGTAGCATGGCGAATGGCGACCCATAGTAAGACGATGTGTTGTTGTGTTGGAGTAGCATGGCGAATGGCGACCCATAGTTAGACGGTGTGTTGTTGTGTTGGAGTAGCATGGCGAATGGCGACCCATAGTAAGACGGTGTGTTGTTGTGTTGATGGAGTAGCATGGCGAATGGCGACCCATAGTAAGACGGTGTGTTGTTGTGTTGGAGTAGCATGGCGAATGGCGACCCATAGTAAGACGGTGTGTTGTTGTGTTGGAGTAGCATGGCGAATGGCGACCCATAGTAAGACGGTGTGTTGTGTTGGAGTAGCATGGCGAATGGCGACCCATAGTAAGACGGTGTGTTGTGTTGGAGTAGCATGGCGAATGGCGACCCATAGTAAGACGGTGTGTTGTTGTGTTGGAGTAGCATGGCAAATGGCGACCCATAGTAAGACGGTGTGTTGTTGTGTTGGAGTAGCATGGCGAATGGCGACCCATAGTAAGACGGTGTGTTGTTGTGTTGGAGTAGCATGGCAAATGGCGACCCATAGTAAGACGGTGTGTTGTTGTGTTGGAGTAGCATGGCGAATGGCGACCCATAGTAAGACGGTGTGTTGGAGTAGCATGGCGAATGGCGAACCATAGTAAGACGGTGTGTTGTGTTGGAGTAGCATGGCGAATGGCGACCCATAGTAAGACGGTGTGTTGTGTTGGAATAGCATGGCGAATGGCGACCCATAGTAAGACGGTGTGTTGTTGTGTTGGAGTAGCATGGCGAATGGCGACCCATAGTAAGACGGTGTGTTGTTGTGTTGGAGTAGCATGGCGAATGGCGACCCATAGTAAGACGGTGTGTTGGAGTAGCATGGCGAATGGCGACCCATAGTAAGACGGTGTGTTGTGTTGGAGTAGCATGGCGAATGGCGACCCATAGTAAGACGGTGTGTTGTGTTGGAGTAGCATGGCGAATGGCGACCCATAGTAAGACGGTGTGTTGTGTTGGAGTAGCATGGCGAATGGCGACCCATAGTAAGACGGTGTGTTGTGTTGGAGTAGCATGGCGAATGGCGACCCATAGTAAGACGGTGTGTTGTGTTGGAGTAGCATGGCGAATGGCGACCCATAGTAAGACGGTGTGTTGTGTTGGAGTAGCATGGCGAATGGCGACCCATAGTAAGACGGTGTGTTGTTGTGTTGGAGTAGCATGGCGAATGGCGACCCATAGTAAAACGGTGTGTGTTGTGTTGGAGTAGCATGGCGAATGGCGACCCATAGTAAGACGGTGTGTTGTGTTGGAGTAGCATGGCGAATGGCGACCCATAGTAAGACGGTGTGTGTTGTGTTGGAGTAGCATGGCGAATGGCGACCCATAGTAAGACGGTGTGTTGTTGTGTTGGAGTAGCATGACGAATGGCGACCCATAGTAAGACGGTGTGTTGTTGTGTTGGAGTAGCATGGCGAATGGCGACCCATAGTAAGACGGTGTGTTGTGTTGGAGTAGCATGGCGAATGGCGACCCATAGTAAGACGGTGTGTTGTTGTGTTGGAGTAGCATGGCGAATGGCGACCCATAGTAAGACGGTGTGTTGTTGTGTTGGAGTAGCATGGCGAATGGCGACCCATAGTAAGACGGTGTGTTGTTGTGTTGGAGTAGCATGACGAATGGCGACCCATAGTAAGACGGTGTGTTGTTGTGTTGGAGTAGCATGGCGAATGGCGACCCATAGTAAGACGGTGTGTTGTGTTGGAGTAGCATGGCGAATGGCGACCCATAGTAAGACGGTGTGTTGTGTTGGAGTAGCATGGCGAATGGCGACCCATAGTAAGACGGTGTGTTGTGTTGGAGTAGCATGGCGAATGGCGACCCATAGTAAGACGGTGTGTTGTTGTGTTGGAGTAGCATGGCGAATGGCGACCCATAGTAAGACGGTGTGTTGTTGTGTTGGAGTAGCATGGCGAATGGCGACCCATAGTAAGACGGTGTGTTGTTGTGTTGGAGTAGCATGGCGAATGGCGACCCATAGTAAGACGGTGTGTTGTTGTGTTGGAGTAGCATGACGAATGGCGACCCATAGTAAGACGGTGTGTTGTTGTGTTGGAGTAGCATGGCGAATGGCGACCCATATTAAGACGGTGTGTTGTTGTGTTGATGGAGTAGCATGGCGAATGGCGACCCATAGTAAGACGGTGTGTTGTGTTGGAGTAGCATGGCGAATGGCGACCCATTGTAAGACGGTGTGTTGTGTTGGAGTAGCATGGCGAATGGCGACCCATAGTAAGACGATGTGTTGTTGTGTTGGAGCAGCATGGCGAATGGCGACCCATAGTTAGACGGTGTGTTGTTGTGTTGGAGTAGCATGGCGAATGGCGACCCATAGTAAGACGGTGTGTTGTTGTGTTGATGGACTAGCATGGCGAATGGCGACCCATAGTAAGACGGTGAGTTGTGTTGGAGTAGCATGGCGAATGGCGACCCATAGTAAGACAGTGTGTTGTGTTGGAGTAGCATGACGAATGGCGACCCATAGTAAGACGGTGTGTTGGAGTAGCATGGCGAATGGCGACCCATAGTAAGACGGTGTGTTGGAGTAGCATGGCGAATGGCGACCCATAGTAAGACGGTGTGTTGTGTTGGAGTAGCATGGCGAATGGCGACCCATAGTAAGACGGTGTGTGGTGTTGGAGTAGCATGGCGAATGGCGACCCATAGTAAGACGGTGTGTGGTGTTGGAGTAGCATGGCGAATGGCGACCCATAGTAAGACGGTGTGTTGTGTTGGAGTAGCATGGCGAATGGCGACCCATAGTAAGACGGTGTGTTGTGTTGGAGTAGCATGGCGAATGGCGACCCATAGTAAGACGGTGTGTTGTGTTGGAGTAGCATGGCGAATGGCGACCCATAGTAAGACGGTGTGTTGTTGTGTTGGAGTAGCATGGCGAATGGCGACCCATAGTAAGACGGTGTGTTGTTGTGTTGGAGTAGCATGGTGAATGGCGACCCATAGTAAGACGGTGTGTTGTGTTGGAGTAGCATGGCGAATGGCGACCCATAGTAAGACGGTGTGTTGTTGTGTTGATGGAGTAGCATGGCGAATGGCGACCCATAGTAAGACGGTGTGTTGTGTTGGAGTAGCATGGCGAATGGCGACCCATAGTAAGACGGTGTGTTGTGTTGGAGTAGCATGGCGAATGGCGACCCATAGTAAGACGATGTGTTGTTGTGTTGGAGTAGCATGGCGAATGGCGACCCATAGTTAGACGGTGTGTTGTTGTGTTGGAGTAGCATGGCGAATGGCGACCCATAGTAAGACGGTGTGTTGTTGTGTTGATGGAGTAGCATGGCGAATGGCGACCCATAGTAAGACGGTGTGTTGTTGTGTTGGAGTAGCATGGCGAATGGCGACCCATAGTAAGACGGTGTGTTGTTGTGTTGGAGTAGCATGGCGAATGGCGACCCATAGTAAGACGGTGTGTTGTGTTGGAGTAGCATGGCGAATGGCGACCCATAGTAAGACGGTGTGTTGTGTTGGAGTAGCATGGCGAATGGCGACCCATAGTAAGACGGTGTGTTGTTGTGTTGGAGTAGCATGGCAAATGGCGACCCATAGTAAGACGGTGTGTTGTTGTGTTGGAGTAGCATGGCGAATGGCGACCCATAGTAAGACGGTGTGTTGTTGTGTTGGAGTAGCATGGCAAATGGCGACCCATAGTAAGACGGTGTGTTGTTGTGTTGGAGTAGCATGGCGAATGGCGACCCATAGTAAGACGGTGTGTTGGAGTAGCATGGCGAATGGCGAACCATAGTAAGACGGTGTGTTGTGTTGGAGTAGCATGGCGAATGGCGACCCATAGTAAGACGGTGTGTTGTGTTGGAGTAGCATGGCGAATGGCGACCCATAGTAAGACGGTGTGTTGTTGTGTTGGAGTAGCATGGCGAATGGCGACCCATAGTAAGACGGTGTGTTGTTGTGTTGGAGTAGCATGGCGAATGGCGACCCATAGTAAGACGGTGTGTTGGAGTAGCATGGCGAATGGCGACCCATAGTAAGACGGTGTGTTGTGTTGGAGTAGCATGGCGAATGGCGACCCATAGTAAGACGGTGTGTTGTGTTGGAGTAGCATGGCGAATGGCGACCCATAGTAAGACGGTGTGTTGTGTTGGAGTAGCATGGCGAATGGCGACCCATAGTAAGACGGTGTGTTGTGTTGGAGTAGCATGGCGAATGGCGACCCATAGTAAGACGGTGTGTTGTGTTGGAGTAGCATGGCGAATGGCGACCCATAGTAAGACGGTGTGTTGTGTTGGAGTAGCATGGCGAATGGCGACCCATAGTAAGACGGTGTGTTGTGTTGGAGTAGCATGGCGAATGGCGACCCATAGTAAGACGGTGTGTTGTTGTGTTGGAGTAGCATGGCGAATGGCGACCCATAGTAAAACGGTGTGTGTTGTGTTGGAGTAGCATGGCGAATGGCGACCCATAGTAAGACGGTGTGTTGTGTTGGAGTAGCATGGCGAATGGCGACCCATAGTAAGACGGTGTGTGTTGTGTTGGAGTAGCATGGCGAATGGCGACCCATAGTAAGACGGTGTGTTGTTGTGTTGGAGTAGCATGACGAATGGCGACCCATAGTAAGACGGTGTGTTGTTGTGTTGGAGTAGCATGGCGAATGGCGACCCATAGTAAGACGGTGTGTTGTGTTGGAGTAGCATGGCGAATGGCGACCCATAGTAAGACGGTGTGTTGTTGTGTTGGAGTAGCATGGCGAATGGCGACCCATAGTAAGACGGTGTGTTGTTGTGTTGGAGTAGCATGACGAATGGCGACCCATAGTAAGACGGTGTGTTGTTGTGTTGGAGTAGCATGACGAATGGCGACCCATAGTAAGACGGTGTGTTGTTGTGTTGGAGTAGCATGGCGAATGGCGACCCATAGTAAGACGGTGTGTTGTGTTGGAGTAGCATGGCGAATGGCGACCCATAGTAAGACGGTGTGTTGTGTTGGAGTAGCATGGCGAATGGCGACCCATAGTAAGACGGTGTGTTGTTGTGTTGGAGTAGCATGGCGAATGGCGACCCATAGTAAGACGGTGTGTTGTTGTGTTGGAGTAGCATGGCGAATGGCGACCCATAGTAAGACGGTGTGTTGTTGTGTTGGAGTAGCATGGCGAATGGCGACCCATAGTAAGACGGTGTGTTGTTGTGTTGGAGTAGCATGACGAATGGCGACCCATAGTAAGACGGTGTGTTGTTGTGTTGGAGTAGCATGGCGAATGGCGACCCATATTAAGACGGTGTGTTGTTGTGTTGATGGAGTAGCATGGCGAATGGCGACCCATAGTAAGACGGTGTGTTGTGTTGGAGTAGCATGGCGAATGGCGACCCATTGTAAGACGGTGTGTTGTGTTGGAGTAGCATGGCGAATGGCGACCCATAGTAAGACGATGTGTTGTTGTGTTGGAGTAGCATGGCGAATGGCGACCCATAGTTAGACGGTGTGTTGTTGTGTTGGAGTAGCATGGCGAATGGCGACCCATAGTAAGACGGTGTGTTGTTGTGTTGATGGACTAGCATGGCGAATGGCGACCCATAGTAAGACGGTGAGTTGTGTTGGAGTAGCATGGCGAATGGCGACCCATAGTAAGACAGTGTGTTGTGTTGGAGTAGCATGACGAATGGCGACCCATAGTAAGACGGTGTGTTGGAGTAGCATGGCGAATGGCGACCCATAGTAAGACGGTGTGTTGGAGTAGCATGGCGAATGGCGACCCATAGTAAGACGGTGTGTTGTGTTGGAGTAGCATGGCGAATGGCGACCCATAGTAAGACGGTGTGTGGTGTTGGAGTAGCATGGCGAATGGCGACCCATAGTAAGACGGTGTGTGGTGTTGGAGTAGCATGGCGAATGGCGACCCATAGTAAGACGGTGTGTTGTGTTGGAGTAGCATGGCGAATGGCGACCCATAGTAAGACGGTGTGTTGTGTTGGAGTAGCATGGCGAATGGCGACCCATAGTAAGACGGTGTGTTGTGTTGGAGTAGCATGGCGAATGGCGACCCATAGTAAGACGGTGTGTTGTTGTGTTGGAGTAGCATGGCGAATGGCGACCCATAGTAAGACGGTGTGTTGTTGTGTTGGAGTAGCATGGTGAATGGCGACCCATAGTAAGACGGTGTGTTGTGTTGGAGTAGCATGGCGAATGGCGACCCATAGTAAGACGGTGTGTTGTTGTGTTGATGGAGTAGCATGGCGAATGGCGACCCATAGTAAGACGGTGTGTTGTGTTGGAGTAGCATGGCGAATGGCGACCCATAGTAAGACGGTGTGTTGTGTTGGAGTAGCATGGCGAATGGCGACCCATAGTAAGACGATGTGTTGTTGTGTTGGAGTAGCATGGCGAATGGCGACCCATAGTTAGACGGTGTGTTGTTGTGTTGGAGTAGCATGGCGAATGGCGACCCATAGTAAGACGGTGTGTTGTTGTGTTGATGGAGTAGCATGGCGAATGGCGACCCATAGTAAGACGGTGTGTTGTTGTGTTGGAGTAGCATGGCGAATGGCGACCCATAGTAAGACGGTGTGTTGTTGTGTTGGAGTAGCATGGCGAATGGCGACCCATAGTAAGACGGTGTGTTGTGTTGGAGTAGCATGGCGAATGGCGACCCATAGTAAGACGGTGTGTTGTGTTGGAGTAGCATGGCGAATGGCGACCCATAGTAAGACGGTGTGTTGTTGTGTTGGAGTAGCATGGCAAATGGCGACCCATAGTAAGACGGTGTGTTGTTGTGTTGGAGTAGCATGGCGAATGGCGACCCATAGTAAGACGGTGTGTTGTTGTGTTGGAGTAGCATGGCAAATGGCGACCCATAGTAAGACGGTGTGTTGTTGTGTTGGAGTAGCATGGCGAATGGCGACCCATAGTAAGACGGTGTGTTGGAGTAGCATGGCAAATGGCGACCCATAGTAAGACGGTGTGTTGTGTTGGAGTAGCATGGCGAATGGCGACCCATAGTAAGACGGTGTGTTGTGTTGGAGTAGCATGGCGAATGGCGACCCATAGTAAGACGGTGTGTTGTTGTGTTGGAGTAGCATGGCGAATGGCGACCCATAGTAAGACGGTGTGTTGTTGTGTTGGAGTAGCATGGCGAATGGCGACCCATAGTAAGACGGTGTGTTGGAGTAGCATGGCGAATGGCGACCCATAGTAAGACGGTGTGTTGTGTTGGAGTAGCATGGCGAATGGCGACCCATAGTAAGACGGTGTGTTGTGTTGGAGTAGCATGGCGAATGGCGACCCATAGTAAGACGGTGTGTTGTGTTGGAGTAGCATGGCGAATGGCGACCCATAGTAAGACGGTGTGTTGTGTTGGAGTAGCATGGCGAATGGCGACCCATAGTAAGACGGTGTGTTGTGTTGGAGTAGCATGGCGAATGGCGACCCATAGTAAGACGGTGTGTTGTGTTGGAGTAGCATGGCGAATGGCGACCCATAGTAAGACGGTGTGTTGTGTTGGAGTAGCATGGCGAATGGCGACCCATAGTAAGACGGTGTGTTGTTGTGTTGGAGTAGCATGGCGAATGGCGACCCATAGTAAAACGGTGTGTGTTGTGTTGGAGTAGCATGGCGAATGGCGACCCATAGTAAGACGGTGTGTTGTGTTGGAGTAGCATGGCGAATGGCGACCCATAGTAAGACGGTGTGTGTTGTGTTGGAGTAGCATGGCGAATGGCGACCCATAGTAAGACGGTGTGTTGTTGTGTTGGAGTAGCATGACGAATGGCGACCCATAGTAAGACGGTGTGTTGTTGTGTTGGAGTAGCATGGCGAATGGCGACCCATAGTAAGACGGTGTGTTGTGTTGGAGTAGCATGGCGAATGGCGACCCATAGTAAGACGGTGTGTTGTTGTGTTGGAGTAGCATGGCGAATGGCGACCCATAGTAAGACGGTGTGTTGTTGTGTTGGAGTAGCATGACGAATGGTGACCCATAGTAAGACGGTGTGTTGTTGTGTTGGAGTAGCATGACGAATGGCGACCCATAGTAAGACGGTGTGTTGTTGTGTTGGAGTAGCATGGCGAATGGCGACCCATAGTAAGACGGTGTGTTGTGTTGGAGTAGCATGGCGAATGGCGACCCATAGTAAGACGGTGTGTTGTGTTGGAGTAGCATGGCGAATGGCGACCCATAGTAAGACGGTGTGTTGTGTTGGAGTAGCATGGCGAATGGCGACCCATAGTAAGACGGTGTGTTGTTGTGTTGGAGTAGCATGGCG
The DNA here is from genome assembly GCF_029448725.1 of Salvelinus fontinalis. Classification (NCBI taxonomy): domain Eukaryota; kingdom Metazoa; phylum Chordata; class Actinopteri; order Salmoniformes; family Salmonidae; genus Salvelinus; species Salvelinus fontinalis. The sequence goes on from NC_074675.1 coordinate 57,802,777, forward strand.
AATGGCGACCCATAGTAAGACGGTGTGTTGTTGTGTTGGAGTAGCATGGCGAATGGCGACCCATAGTAAGACGGTGTGTTGTTGTGTTGGAGTAGCATGGCGAATGGCGACCCATAGTAAGACGGTGTGTTGTTGTGTTGGAGTAGCATGACGAATGGCGACCCATAGTAAGACGGTGTGTTGTTGTGTTGGAGTAGCATGGCGAATGGCGACCCATATTAAGACGGTGTGTTGTTGTGTTGATGGAGTAGCATGGCGAATGGCGACCCATAGTAAGACGGTGTGTTGTGTTGGAGTAGCATGGCGAATGGCGACCCATAGTAAGACGGTGTGTTGTGTTGGAGTAGCATGGCGAATGGCGACCCATAGTAAGACGATGTGTTGTTGTGTTGGAGTAGCATGGCGAATGGCGACCCATAGTTAGACGGTGTGTTGTTGTGTTGGAGTAGCATGGCGAATGGCGACCCATAGTAAGACGGTGTGTTGTTGTGTTGATGGACTAGCATGGCGAATGGCGACCCATAGTAAGACGGTGAGTTGTGTTGGAGTAGCATGGCGAATGGCGACCCATAGTAAGACGGTGTGTTGTGTTGGAGTAGCATGGCGAATGGCGACCCATAGTAAGACGGTGTGTTGTTGTGTTGGAGTAGCATGACGAATGGCGACCCATAGTAAGACGGTGTGTTGTTGTGTTGGAGTAGCATGGCGAATGGCGACCCATAGTAAGACGGTGTGTTGTGTTGGAGTAGCATGGCGAATGGCGACCCATAGTAAGACGGTGTGTTGTTGTGTTGGAGTAGCATGGCGAATGGCGACCCATAGTAAGACGGTGTGTTGTTGTGTTGGAGTAGCATGACGAATGGTGACCCATAGTAAGACGGTGTGTTGTTGTGTTGGAGTAGCATGACGAATGGCGACCCATAGTAAGACGGTGTGTTGTTGTGTTGGAGTAGCATGGCGAATGGCGACCCATAGTAAGACGGTGTGTTGTGTTGGAGTAGCATGGCGAATGGCGACCCATAGTAAGACGGTGTGTTGTGTTGGAGTAGCATGGCGAATGGCGACCCATAGTAAGACGGTGTGTTGTGTTGGAGTAGCATGGCGAATGGCGACCCATAGTAAGACGGTGTGTTGTTGTGTTGGAGTAGCATGGCGAATGGCGACCCATAGTAAGACGGTGTGTTGTTGTGTTGGAGTAGCATGGCGAATGGCGACCCATAGTAAGACGGTGTGTTGTTGTGTTGGAGTAGCATGGCGAATGGCGACCCATAGTAAGACGGTGTGTTGTTGTGTTGGAGTAGCATGACGAATGGCGACCCATAGTAAGACGGTGTGTTGTTGTGTTGGAGTAGCATGGCGAATGGCGACCCATATTAAGACGGTGTGTTGTTGTGTTGATGGAGTAGCATGGCGAATGGCGACCCATAGTAAGACGGTGTGTTGTGTTGGAGTAGCATGGCGAATGGCGACCCATAGTAAGACGGTGTGTTGTGTTGGAGTAGCATGGCGAATGGCGACCCATAGTAAGACGATGTGTTGTTGTGTTGGAGTAGCATGGCGAATGGCGACCCATAGTTAGACGGTGTGTTGTTGTGTTGGAGTAGCATGGCGAATGGCGACCCATAGTAAGACGGTGTGTTGTTGTGTTGATGGACTAGCATGGCGAATGGCGACCCATAGTAAGACGGTGAGTTGTGTTGGAGTAGCATGGCGAATGGCGACCCATAGTAAGACGGTGTGTTGTGTTGGAGTAGCATGACGAATGGCGACCCATAGTAAGACGGTGTGTTGGAGTAGCATGGCGAATGGCGACCCATAGTAAGACGGTGTGTTGGAGTAGCATGGCGAATGGCGACCCATAGTAAGACGGTGTGTTGTGTTGGAGTAGCATGGCGAATGGCGACCCATAGTAAGACGGTGTGTGGTGTTGGAGTAGCATGGCGAATGGCGACCCATAGTAAGACGGTGTGTGGTGTTGGAGTAGCATGGCGAATGGCGACCCATAGTAAGACGGTGTGTTGTGTTGGAGTAGCATGGCGAATGGCGACCCATAGTAAGACGGTGTGTTGTGTTGGAGTAGCATGGCGAATGGCGACCCATAGTAAGACGGTGTGTTGTGTTGGAGTAGCATGGCGAATGGCGACCCATAGTAAGACGGTGTGTTGTTGTGTTGGAGTAGCATGGCGAATGGCGACCCATAGTAAGACGGTGTGTGTTGTGTTGGAGTAGCATGGCGAATGGCGACCCATAGTAAGACGGTGTGTTGTTGTGTTGGAGTAGCATGGCGAATGGCGACCCATAGTAAGACGGTGTGTTGTGTTGGAGTAGCATGGCGAATGGCGACCCATAGTAAGACGGTGTGTTGTTGTGTTGGAGTAGCATGGCGAATGGCGACCCATAGTAAGACGGTGTGTTGTTGTGTTGGAGTAGCATGGCGAATGGCGACCCATAGTAAGACGGTGTGTTGTTGTGTTGGAGTAGCATGGCGAATGGCGACCCATAGTAAGACGGTGTGTTGTTGTGTTGGAGTAGCATGACGAATGGCGACCCATAGTAAGACCGTGTGTTGTTGTGTTGGAGTAGCATGGCGAATGGCGACCCATAGTAAGACGGTGTGTTGTTGTGTTGGAGTAGCATGGCGAATGGCGACCCATAGTAAGACGATGTGTTGTTGTGTTGATGGAGTAGCATGGCGAATGGCGACCCATAGTAAGACGGTGTGTTGTGTTGGAGTATCATGGCGAATGGCGACCCATAGTAAGACGGTGTGTTGTGTTGGAGTAGCATGACGAATGGCGACCCATAGTAAGACGGTGTGTGTTGTGTTGGAGTAGCATGGCGAATGGCGACCCATAGTAAGACGGTGTGTTGTTGTGTTGGAGTAGCATGGCAAATGGCGACCCATAGTAAGACGGTGTGTTGTTGTGTTGGAGTAGCATGGCGAATGGCGACCCATAGTAAGACGGTGTGTGTTGTGTTGGAGTAGCATGGTGAATGGCAACCCATAGTAAGACGGTGTGTTGGAGTAGCATGGCGAATGGCGACCCATAGTAAGACGGTGTGTTGTTGTGTTGGAGTAGCATGGCGAATGGCGACCCATAGAAAGACGGTGTGCTGTTGTGTTGGAGTAGCATGGCGAATGGCGACCCATAGTAAGACAGTGTGTTGTGTTTGAGTAGCATGGCGAATGGCGACCCATAGTAAGACGGTGTGTGTTGTATTGGAGTAGCATGGCGAATGGCGACCCATAGTAAGACGGTGTGTTGTTGTGTTGGAGTAGCATGGCGAATGGCGACCCATAGTAAGACGGTGTGTTGTGTTGGAGTAGCATGGCGAATGGCGACCCATAGTAAGACGGTGTGTTGTTGTGTTGGAGTAGCATGACGAATGGCGACCCATAGTAAGACGGTGTGTTGTTGTGTTGGAGTAGCATGACGAATGGCGACCCATAGTAAGATGGTGTGTTGTGTTGGAGTAGCATGGCGAATGGCGACCCATAGTAAGATGGTGTGTTGTGTTGGAGTAGCATGGCGAATGGCGACCCATAGTAAGACGGTGTGTTGTTGTGTTGGAGTAGCATGGCGAATGGCGACCCATAGTAAGACGGTGTGTTGTGTTGGAGTAGCATGGCGAATGGCGACCCATAGTAAGACGGTGTGTTGTGTTGGAGTAGCATGGCGAATGGCGACCCATAGTAAGATGGTGTGTTGTGTTGGAGTAGAATGGCGAATGGCGACCCATAGTAAGACGGTGTGTTGTGTTGGAGTAGCATGGCGAATGGCGACCCATAGTAAGACGGTGTGTGTTGTGTTGGAGTAGCATGGCGAATGGCGACCCATAGTAAGACGGTGTGTTGTGTGGGAGTAGCATGGCGAATGGCGACCCATAGTAAGACGGTGTGTTGTTGTGTTGGAGTAGCATGGCGAATGGCGACCCATAGTAAGACGGTGTGTTGTTGTGTTGGAGTAGCATGGCGAATGGCGACCCATAGTAAGACGGTGTGTTGTTGTGTTGGAGTAGCATGGCGAATGGCGACCCATAGTAAGACGGTGTGTTGTTGTGTTGGAGTAGCATGGCGAATGGCGACCCATAGTGAGACGGTGTGTGTTGTGTTGGAGTAGCATGGTGAATGGCGACCCATAGTAAGACGGTGTGTTGTGTTGGAGTAGCATGGCGAATGGCGACCCATAGTAAGACGGTGTGTTGTTGTGTTGGAGTAGCATGGCGAATGGCGACCCATAGTAAGACGGTGTGTTGTTGTGTTGGAGTAGCATGGCGAATGGCGACCCATAGTTAGACGGTGTGTGTTGTGTTGGAGTAGCATGGCGAATGGCGACCCATAGTAAGACGGTGTGTTGTTGTGTTGGAGTAGCATGACGAATGGCGACCCATAGTAAGACGGTGTGTTGTTGTGTTGGAGTAGCATGGCGAATGGCGACCCATAGTAAGACGGTGTGTGTTGTATTGGAGTAGCATGACGAATGGCGACCCATAGTAAGACGGTGTGTTGTTGTGTTGGAGTAGCATGGCGAATGGCGACCCATAGTAAGACGGTGTGTGTTGTGTTGGAGTAGCATGGCGAATGGCGACCCATAGTAAGACGGTGTGTTGTGTTGGAGTAGCATGGTGAATGGCGACCCATAGTAAGACGGTGTGTTGTGTTGGAGTAGCATGGCGAATGGCGACCCATAGTAAGACAGTGTGTTGTTGTGTTGGAGTAGCATGGCGAATGGCGACCCATAGTAAGACGGTGTGTTGTGTTGGAGTAGCATGGCGAATGGCGACCCATAGTAAGACGGTTTGTGTTGTGTTGGAGTAGCATGGCGAATGGCGACCCATAGTAAGACGGTGTGTTGTTGTGTTGGAGTAGCATGGCGAATGGCAACCCATAGTAAGACGGTGTGTTGTGTTGGAGTAGCATGGCGAATGGCGACCCATAGTAAGACGGTGTGTTGTGTTGGAGTAGCATGGCGAATGGCGACCCATAGTAAGATGGTGTGTTGTGTTGGAGTAGAATGGCGAATGGCGACCCATAGTAAGACGGTGTGTTGTGTTGGAGTAGCATGGCGAATGGCGACCCATAGTAAGACGGTGTGTGTTGTGTTGGAGTAGCATGGCGAATGGCGACCCATAGTAAGACGGTGTGTTGTGTGGGAGTAGCATGGCGAATGGCGACCCATAGTAAGACGGTGTGTTGTTGTGTTGGAGTAGCATGGCGAATGGCGACCCATAGTAAGACGGTGTGTTGTTGTGTTGGAGTAGCATGGCGAATGGCGACCCATAGTAAGACGGTGTGTTGTTGTGTTGGAGTAGCATGGCGAATGGCGACCCATAGTAAGACGGTGTGTTGTTGTGTTGGAGTAGCATGGCGAATGGCGACCCATAGTGAGACGGTGTGTGTTGTGTTGGAGTAGCATGGTGAATGGCGACCCATAGTAAGACGGTGTGTTGTTGTGTTGGAGTAGCATGGCGAATGGCGACCCATAGTAAGACGGTGTGTTGTTGTGTTGGAGTAGCATGGCGAATGGCGACCCATAGTAAGACGGTGTGTTGTGTTGGAGTAGCATGGCGAATGGCGACCCATAGTAAGACGGTGTGTTGTGTTGGAGTAGCATGGCGAATGGCGACCCATAGTAAGACGGTGTGTTGTTGTGTTGGAGTAGCATGGCGAATGGCGACCCATAGTAAGACGGTGTGTTGTTGTGTTGGAGTAGCATGGCGAATGGCGACCCATAGTTAGACGGTGTGTGTTGTGTTGGAGTAGCATGGCGAATGGCGACCCATAGTAAGACGGTGTGTTGTTGTGTTGGAGTAGCATGGTGAATGGCGACCCATAGTTAGACGGTGTGTTGTGTTGGAGTAGCATGGCGAATGGCGACCCATAGTAAGACGGTGTGTTGTGTTGGAGGAGCATGACGAATGGCGACCCATAGTAAGACGGTGTGTTGTGTTGGAGTAGCATGGCGAATGGCGACCCATAGTAAGACGGTGTGTTGTGTTGGAGTAGCATGGCGAATGGCGACCCATAGTAAGACGGTGTGTTGTGTTGGAGTAGCATGGCGAATGGCGACCCATAGTAAGACGGTGTGTTGTGTTGGAGTAGCATGGCGAATGGCGACCCATAGTAAGACGGTGTGTTGTTGTGTTGGAGTAGCATGGCGAATGGCGACCCATAGTAAGACGGTGTGTTGTGCTGGAGTAGCATGGTGAATGGCGACCCATAGTAAGACGGTGTGTTGTGTTGGAGTAGCATGGCGAATGGCGACCCATAGTAAGACGGTGTGTTGTGTTGGAGTAGCATGGCGAATGGCGACCCATAGTAAGACGGTGTGTGTTGTATTGGAGTAGCATGGCGAATGGCGACCCATAGTAAGACGGTGTGTTGTTGTGTTGGAGTAGCATGGCGAATGGCGACCCATAGTAAGACGGTGTGTTGTGTTGGAGTAGCATGGCGAATGGCGACCCATAGTAAGACGGTGTGTTGTTGTGTTGGAGTAGCATGACGAATGGCGACCCATAGTAAGACGGTGTGTTGTTGTGTTGGAGTAGCATGACGAATGGCGACCCATAGTAAGATGGTGTGTTGTGTTGGAGTAGCATGGCGAATGGCGACCCATAGTAAGATGGTGTGTTGTGTTGGAGTAGCATGGCGAATGGCGACCCATAGTAAGACGGTGTGTTGTTGTGTTGGAGTAGCATGGCGAATGGCGACCCATAGTAAGACGGTGTGTTGTGTTGGAGTAGCATGGCGAATGGCGACCCATAGTAAGACGGTGTGTTGTGTTGGAGTAGCATGGCGAATGGCGACCCATAGTAAGATGGTGTGTTGTGTTGGAGTAGAATGGCGAATGGCGACCCATAGTAAGACGGTGTGTTGTGTTGGAGTAGCATGGCGAATGGCGACCCATAGTAAGACGGTGTGTGTTGTGTTGGAGTAGCATGGCGAATGGCGACCCATAGTAAGACGGTGTGTTGTGTGGGAGTAGCATGGCGAATGGCGACCCATAGTAAGACGGTGTGTTGTTGTGTTGGAGTAGCATGGCGAATGGCGACCCATAGTAAGACGGTGTGTTGTTGTGTTGGAGTAGCATGGCGAATGGCGACCCATAGTAAGACGGTGTGTTGTTGTGTTGGAGTAGCATGGCGAATGGCGACCCATAGTAAGACGGTGTGTTGTTGTGTTGGAGTAGCATGGCGAATGGCGACCCATAGTGAGACGGTGTGTGTTGTGTTGGAGTAGCATGGTGAATGGCGACCCATAGTAAGACGGTGTGTTGTGTTGGAGTAGCATGGCGAATGGCGACCCATAGTAAGACGGTGTGTTGTTGTGTTGGAGTAGCATGGCGAATGGCGACCCATAGTAAGACGGTGTGTTGTTGTGTTGGAGTAGCATGGCGAATGGCGACCCATAGTTAGACGGTGTGTGTTGTGTTGGAGTAGCATGGCGAATGGCGACCCATAGTAAGACGGTGTGTTGTTGTGTTGGAGTAGCATGACGAATGGCGACCCATAGTAAGACGGTGTGTTGTTGTGTTGGAGTAGCATGGCGAATGGCGACCCATAGTAAGACGGTGTGTGTTGTATTGGAGTAGCATGACGAATGGCGACCCATAGTAAGACGGTGTGTTGTTGTGTTGGAGTAGCATGGCGAATGGCGACCCATAGTAAGACGGTGTGTGTTGTGTTGGAGTTGCATGGCGAATGGCGACCCATAGTAAGACGGTGTGTTGTGTTGGAGTAGCATGGTGAATGGCGACCCATAGTAAGACGGTGTGTTGTGTTGGAGTAGCATGGCGAATGGCGACCCATAGTAAGACAGTGTGTTGTTGTGTTGGAGTAGCATGGCGAATGGCGACCCATAGTAAGACGGTGTGTTGTGTTGGAGTAGCATGGCGAATGGCGACCCATAGTAAGACGGTTTGTGTTGTGTTGGAGTAGCATGGCGAATGGCGACCCATAGTAAGACGGTGTGTTGTTGTGTTGGAGTAGCATGGCGAATGGCAACCCATAGTAAGACGGTGTGTTGTGTTGGAGTAGCATGGCGAATGGCGACCCATAGTAAGACGGTGTGTTGTGTTGGAGTAGCATGGCGAATGGCGACCCATAGTAAGATGGTGTGTTGTGTTGGAGTAGAATGGCGAATGGCGACCCATAGTAAGACGGTGTGTTGTGTTGGAGTAGCATGGCGAATGGCGACCCATAGTAAGACGGTGTGTGTTGTGTTGGAGTAGCATGGCGAATGGCGACCCATAGTAAGACGGTGTGTTGTGTGGGAGTAGCATGGCGAATGGCGACCCATAGTAAGACGGTGTGTTGTTGTGTTGGAGTAGCATGGCGAATGGCGACCCATAGTAAGACGGTGTGTTGTTGTGTTGGAGTAGCATGGCGAATGGCGACCCATAGTAAGACGGTGTGTTGTTGTGTTGGAGTAGCATGGCGAATGGCGACCCATAGTAAGACGGTGTGTTGTTGTGTTGGAGTAGCATGGCGAATGGCGACCCATAGTGAGACGGTGTGTGTTGTGTTGGAGTAGCATGGTGAATGGCGACCCATAGTAAGACGGTGTGTTGTTGTGTTGGAGTAGCATGGCGAATGGCGACCCATAGTAAGACGGTGTGTTGTTGTGTTGGAGTAGCATGGCGAATGGCGACCCATAGTAAGACGGTGTGTTGTTGTGTTGGAGTAGCATGGCGAATGGCGACCCATAGTAAGACGGTGTGTTGTGTTGGAGTAGCATGGCGAATGGCGACCCATAGTAAGACGGTGTGTTGTTGTGTTGGAGTAGCATGGCGAATGGCGACCCATAGTAAGACGGTGTGTTGTTGTGTTGGAGTAGCATGGCGAATGGCGACCCATAGTTAGACGGTGTGTGTTGTGTTGGAGTAGCATGGCGAATGGCGACCCATAGTAAGACGGTGTGTTGTTGTGTTGGAGTAGCATGGTGAATGGCGACCCATAGTTAGACGGTGTGTTGTGTTGGAGTAGCATGGCGAATGGCGACCCATAGTAAGACGGTGTGTTGTGTTGGAGGAGCATGACGAATGGCGACCCATAGTAAGACGGTGTGTTGTGTTGGAGTAGCATGGCGAATGGCGACCCATAGTAAGACGGTGTGTTGTGTTGGAGTAGCATGGCGAATGGCGACCCATAGTAAGACGGTGTGTTGTGTTGGAGTAGCATGGCGAATGGCGACCCATAGTAAGACGGTGTGTTGTGTTGGAGTAGCATGGCGAATGGCGACCCATAGTAAGACGGTGTGTTGTTGTGTTGGAGTAGCATGGCGAATGGCGACCCATAGTAAGACGGTGTGTTGTGCTGGAGTAGCATGGTGAATGGCGACCCATAGTAAGACGGTGTGTTGTGTTGGAGTAGCATGGCGAATGGCGACCCATAGTAAGACGGTGTGTTGTGTTGGAGTAGCATGGCGAATGGCGACCCATAGTAAGACGGTGTGTTATTGTGTTGGAGTAGCATGGCGAATGGCGACCCATAGTAAGACGGTGTGTTGTGTTGGAGTAGCATGGTGAATGGCGACCCATAGTAAGACGATGTGTTGTGTTGGAGTAGCATGGTGAATGGCGACCCATAGTAAGACGGTGTGTTGTGTTGGAGTAGCATGGCGAATGGCGACCCATAGTAAGATGGTGTGTTGTGTTGGAGTAGCATGGCGAATGGCGACCCATAGTAAGACGGTGTGTTGTTGTGTTGGAGTAGCATGGCGAATGGCGACCCATAGTAAGACGGTGTGCTGTTGTGTTGGAGTAGCATGGCGAATGGCGACCCATAGTAAGACGGTGTGTTGTGTTGGAGTAGCATGGCGAATGGCGACCCATAGTAAGATGGTGTGTTGTTGTGTTGGAGTAGCATGGCGAATGGCGACCCATAGTAAGATGGTGTGTTATTGTGTTGGAGTAGCATGGCGAATGGCGACCCATAGTAAGATGGTGTGTTATTGTGTTGGAGTAGCATGGCGAATGGCGACCCATAGTAAGACGGTGTGTTGTGTTGGAGTAGCATGGCGAATGGCGACCCATAGTAAGACGGTGTGTTGTTGTGTTGGAGTAGCATGTCGAATGGCGACCCATAGTAAGATGGTGTGTTGTGTTGGAGTAGCATGGCGAATGGCGACCCATAGTAAGACGGTGTGTTGTGTTGGAGTAGCATGGCGAATGGCGACCCATAGTAAGACGGTGTGTTATTGTGTTGGAGTAGCATGGCGAATGGCGACCCATAGTAAGACGGTGTGTTGTGTTGGAGTAGCATGGCGAATGGCGACCCATAGTAAGACGGTGTGTTGTTGTGTTGGAGTAGCATGGCGAATGGCGACCCATAGTAAGACGGTGTGTTGTGTTGGAGTAGCATGGCGAATGGCGACCCATAGTAAGACGGTGTGTTGTTGTGTTGGAGTAGCATGGTGAATGGCGACCCATAGTAAGACGGTGTGTTGTGTTGGAGTTGCATGGCGAATGGCGACCCATAGTAAGACGGTGTGTTGTTGTGTTGGAGTAGCATGGCGAATGGCGACCCATAGTAAGACGGTGTGTTGTGTTGGAGTAGCATGGCGAATGGCGACCCATAGTAAGATGGTGTGTTGTGTTGGAGTAGCATGGCGAATGGCGACCCATAGTAAGACGGTGTGTTGTTGTGTTGGAGTAGCATGGCGAATGGCGACCCATAGTAAGATGGTGTGTTATTGTGTTGGAGTAGCATGGCGAATGGCGACCCATAGTAAGACGGTGTGTTGTGTTGGAGTAGCATGGCGAATGGCGACCCATAGTAAGACGGTGTGTTGTTGTGTTGGAGTAGCATGGCGAATGGCGACCCATAGTGAGACGGTGTGTTGTTGTGTTGGAGTAGCATGGCGAATGGCGACCCATAGTAAGACGGTGTGTTGTGTTGGAGTAGCATGGCGAATGGCGACCCATAGTAAGACGGTGTGTTGTTGTGTTGGAGTAGCATGGCGAATGGCGACCCATAGTAAGACGGTGTGTTGTTGTGTTGGAGTAGCATGGCGAATGGCGACCCATAGTAAGACGGTGTGTTGTGTTGGAGTAGCATGGCGAATGGCGACCCATAGTAAGACGGTGTGTTGTGTTGGAGTAGCATGGCGAATGGCGACCCATAGTAAGACGGTGTGTTGTTGTGTTGGAGTAGCATGGCGAATGGCGACCCATAGTAAGATGGTGTGTTGTGTTGGAGTAGCATGGCGAATGGCGACCCATAGTAAGACGGTGTGTTGTGTTGGAGTAGCATGGCGAATGGCGACCCAAAGTAAGACGGTGTGTTGTTGTGTTGGAGTAGCATGGCGAATGGCGACCCATAGTAAGACGGTGTGTTGTTGTGTTGGAGTAGCATGGCGAATGGCGACCCATAGTAAGACGGTGTGTTGTGTTGGAGTAGCATGGTGAATGGCGACCCATAGTAAGACGGTGTGTTGTGTTGGAGTAGCATGGTGAATGGCGACCCATAGTAAGACGGTGTGTTGTGTTGGAGTAGCATGGTGAATGGCGACCCATAGTAAGATGGTGTGTTGTTGTGTTGGAGTAGCATGGCGAATGGCGACCCATAGTAAGATGGTGTGTTGTGTTGGAGTAGCATGGCGAATGGCGACC
>NC_074675.1:57819388-57824388 GCF_029448725.1 Salvelinus fontinalis
GTAAAGGGTCTGAATACTTATGTAAATTTCTTTTTTAATTTTTTTAAAAATAAATTTGCAAAATTGTCTAAAAACCTGTTTTCAGCTTCATCATTATGTGTTATTGTGTGTAGATTGATGAGGGGTTAAAAACAATTGAATCCATTTTAGAATAAGGCTGTAACGTAACAAAATGTGGAAAAAGTCAAGGGGTCTGAATACTTTCCGAATGCACTGTAGGTGTGTGAATGATGTGGACGGTATTTAAAAGGTGTGTATAGCAGGAGTTATAGTGACCAGTGCAGGGGTTTTGGTTGCAGGGTGTTCCAGTCTCTGTCTGCGTCTCAATTGGCTCTCTATTCACTAGGGTTCCATAGGGCTCTGGTCTAAAGTAGTGCACTACATAGGGAATAGGGTTCTATAGGGATCTGGTCTAAAGTAGTGCACTATATAGGGAATAGGGTTCCATAGGGATCTGGTCTAAAGTAGTGCACTATATAGGGAATAGGGTTCCATAGGGCCCTGGTCTAAAGTAGTGCACTATATAGGGAATAGGGTTCCATAGGGCTCTGGTCTAAAGTAGTGCATTATGTAGGGAATAGGGTTCCATAGGGCCCTGGTCTAAAGTAGTGCACTATATAGGGAATAGGGTTCCATAGGGCTCTGGTCTAAAGTAGTGCACTATATAGGGAATAGGGTTCCATAGGGCTCTGGTCTAAAGTAGTGCACTATATAGGGAATAGGGTTCCATAGGGCTCTGGTCTAAAGTAGTGCACTATGTAGGGAATAGGGTTCTATAGGGTCCTGGTCTAAAGTAGTGCACTATATAGGGAATAGGGTTCCATAGGGCTCTGGTCTAAAGTAGTGCACTATATAGGGAATAGGGTTCCATAGGGCTCTGGTCTAAAGTAGTGCACTATATAGGGAATAGGGTTCCATAGGGCTCTGGTCTAAAGTAGTGCACTATATAGGGAATAGAGTTCCATAGGGCTCTGGTCTAAAGTAGTGCACTATGTAGGGAATAGGGTTCTATAGGGTCCTGGTCTAAAGTAGTGCACTATATAGGGAATAGGGTTCCATAGGGCTCTGGTCTAAAGTAGTGCACTATATAGGGAATATGGTTCTATAGGGCTCTGGTCTAAAGTAGTGCACTATATAGGGAATAGGGCTCTGGTCTAAAGTAGTGCACTATATAGGGAATAGGGTTCCATAGGGCTCTGGTCTAAAGTAGTGCACTATATAGGGAATAGGGTTCCATAGGGCTCTGGTCTAAAGTAGTGCACTATATAGGGAATATGGTTCTATAGGGCTCTGGTCTAAAGTAGTGCACTATATAGGGAATAGGGCTCTGGTCTAAAGTAGTGCACTATATAGGGAATAGGGTTCCATAGGGCTCTGGTCTAAAGTAGTGCACTATATAGGGAATAGGGTTCCATAGGGCTCTGGTCTAAAGTAGTGCACTATATAGGGAATAGGGTTCCATAGGGCTCTGGTCTAAAGTAGTTCACTATATAGGGAGTAGGGAGACTCATAGGGCTCTGGTCTAAAGTAGTGCACTATATAGGGAATAGGGTTCTATAGGGCTCTGGTCTAAAGTAGTGCACTATATAGGGAACAGGGTTCTATAGGGCTCTGGTCCAAAGTAGTGCACTATATAGGGAACAGGGTTCTATAGGGCTCTGGTCTAAAGTAGTGCACTATATAGGGAATAGGGCTCTGGTCTAAAGTAGTGCACTATATAGGGAATAGGGTGTTGTTTGGGAAGCAGTGTTATTGACGGTGTTCGTTCTAAATAAATCTGATGATGGTGTCTGATATAAAGACTTGAATGAGACCTGATAAAGGCAGCAGTTGAGACCCTAAACGCAGGTCTCCTACACATATGACCTCACCTGCTGTCTGTACTGACTGGGAATGAATGTCAAAATGTATGCATCTCTCTGTCTGTTGTTGAATTACATGTGTTTGGAGTTTGATTCCCATAGGGCTGCTTCTACTAGCTACAGGTCCACGCCTTCTCGGTGTTATGCTACAGTTTAACCAGCAGGAGGCACTGTCTCCCCTCTGAAGGGCTGCTATTACTAGCTACAGGTCCAAGCCTTCTCAGTGTTATGTTACAGTTTAACCAGCAGGAGGCACTGTCTCCCCTCTGAAGGGCTGCTATTACTAGCTACAGGTCCAAGCCTTCTCGGTGTTATGTTACAGTTTAACCAGCAGGAGGCACTGTCTCCCCTCTGAAGGGCTGCTATTACTAGCTACAGGTCCACGCCTTCTCAGTGTTATGTCACAGTTTAACCAGCAGGAGGCACTGTCTCCCCTCTGAAGGGCTGCTATTACTAGCTACAGGTCCACGCCTTCTCGGTGTTATGTTACAGTTTAACCAGCAGGAGGCACTGTCTCCCCTCTGAAGGGCTGCTATTACTAGCTACAGGTCCAAGCCTTCTCAGTGTTATGTTACAGTTTAACCAGCAGGAGGCACTGTCTCCCCTCTGAAGGGCTGCTATTACTAGCTACAGGTCCAAGCCTTCTCGGTGTTATGTTACAGTTTAACCAGCAGGAGGCACTGTCTCCCCTCTGAAGGGCTGCTATTACTAGCTACAGGTCCACGCCTTCTCGGTGTTATGTTACAGTCTAACCAGCAGGAGGCACTGTCTCCCCTCTGAAGGGCTGCTATTACTAGCTACAGGTCCAAGCCTTCTCGGTGTTATGTTACAGTTTAACCAGCAGGAGGCACTGTCTCCCCTCTGAAGGGCTGCTATTACTAGCTACAGGTCCAAGCCTTCTCAGTGTTATGTTACAGTTTAACCAGCAGGAGGCACTGTCTCCCCTCTGAAGGGAAGATGAGGCCAGTCCAGAAAGCTTGACTGGGTAATGAAATTAGAATGATGTTTCCACTGATTATGGGGGGGGGGGGGGAATGAGTTTAAAAGGAGGTTACAGAGTGGGGGGGTGAATGAGTTTAAAAGGGGGATACAGAGTGGGGGGTGAATGAGTTTAAAAGGGGGTTACAGAGTGGGGGGGTGATTGAGGGAGAGAGAAGGAGAGTGATAGAGAGAGAGAGTGACAGAGAGAGAGAGAGCGAGAGCGACAGAGAGAGAGAGTGACAGAGAGAGAGAGAGAGTGACAGAGGGAGAGAGAGAGAGCGTGACAGAGAGAGAGAGAAACAGAGAGAGAGCGACAGAGAGAGAGGGAGAGAGAGAGACAGAGAGAGAGCGACAGAGAGAGAGAGAGAGAGAGAGAGAGAGGGAGAGTGACAGAGAGAGAGAGAGCGACAGAGAGAGAGAGTGACAGAGAGTGACAGAGGGAGAGAGAGAGAGAGAGTGACAGAGAGAGAGAGAGAGCGGCAGAGAGAGAGCAAGAGAGAGAGCGACAGAGAGAGAGAGAGAGCAAGAGAGAGAGAGAGAACAGAGAGAGAGAGAGAACAGAGAGAGAGAGAGAGATAGAGAGAACAGAGAGAGAGAGAGAACAGAGAGAGAGAGAGAACAGAGAGAGAGAGAGAGAGAGAGAACAGAGAGAGAGAGAGAACAGAGAGAGAGAGAGAACAGAGAGAGAGAGAGAGAGAGAGAGAGAGAGAGAGAGAGAGAGAGAGAGAGAGAGAGAGAGAGAGAGAGAGAGAGAGAGAGAGAGAGAGTGTCAAAGTGCTCAGCATCCTGTCAGGATGACCTGGGCTGCGTCTCAATAGTCTGAAGCAGCTTCATCTCCTCATCTCCTCTCCTCATCTCCTCTTTTCATCTCTTCTCCTCTAATTTCTCTCTCCTTTATGAACCAACTGGGCAGATGAAGCCATACATCCAGTATTATATATTGGTTTCAGCATGTTGATTCTGAGTCAGGGGGATTCAGTGCAGATGAAGGAGAGGAGACGAGGGAAGGAAGTCACTCTACACTGTTGAGACAGCCCAGGTGTTTGTGGTCTGTGACTCAATTCCTGTCAGAGAGACGCTGAAGAGAAAAAGACATTCTTGTCTTCACGTGTGACGGACTTGGTTCTGCCTCAACCCATCAGATGCAGACGCAATAAATCATCAATATGCCATCGATCTTCATTCCCTTTTATATCCTGGGTGAGTTTATCAGTTGTTAATGGTTCCTACCTTTCCCTCTCTTTATCTGTCTCTCTCTCTGTTCTCTCTGTTCTCTCTGTTCTCTCTGTTCTCTCTGTTCTCTCTGTTCTCTCTGTTCTCTCTCTCTCTCTCTCTCTCTCTCTCTCTCTCTCTCTCTCTCTGTTCTCTCTGTTCTCTCTCTCTCTCTCTCTCTCTCTCTCTCTCTCTCTCTCTCCTCTCTCTCTCTCTCTCTCTCTCTCTCTCTCTCTCTCTCTCTCTCTCCTCTCTCTCTCTTTCTCTCTGTCTATCTCCTCTGTTCTCTCTCTCTCTCTGTTCTCTCTCTCTCTCTGTTCTCTCTATCTCTCTCTCTCTCTCTGTTCTCTCTCTCTCTCTGTTCTCTCTGTCTCTGCTATCTCTTTCTCTCTGTTCTCTCTCTCTCTGTTCTCTCTTTCTCTCTGTTCTCTCTCTGTTATCTCTTTCTCTCTGTTCTCTCTCCCTCTCTCTGCTCTCTCTCTCTCTGTCATCTCTCTCTTTGTTATCTCTCTCTCTCTGTTATCTCTCTCTCTCTGTCATCTCTCTCTCTGTACTCTCTCTCTCTCTCTGTTATCTCTCTCTTTCCATACCCTCCAGTTGATGTTGCCTAATACACTATATATACAAAAGTATGTGGACACCCCTTCAAATGAGTGGATTCGTCTATTTCAGCCACACCCGTCGCTGACAGGTGTATAAAATTGAGCACACAGCCATGCAATCTCCATAGACAAATATTGGCAGTAGAATGGCCTTACTGAATAGCTCAGTGACTTTCAACGTGGCACTGTCATAGGATGCCACCTTTCCAACAAGTCAGTTAGTCACATTTCGGCCCTGCTAGAGCTGCACCGGTCAACTGTAAGTGCTGTTATTGTGAAGTGGAAACGTCTAGGAGCAACAACGGCTCAGCCGCAAAGTGGTAGGCCACACAAGCTCACAGAA
>NC_074675.1:57829388-57844388 GCF_029448725.1 Salvelinus fontinalis
ACCAGTCAAAAGTTTGGACACACCTGCTCATTCAAGGGTTTTTCTTAATTTGTTACTATTTTCTACTTTGTAAAATCATAAGACATCAAAACTATGGAATCATGTAGTAACCAAAAAAGCCTTGATGACAGCACTCTTGGTATTCTCTCAACCAGCTTCACCTGGAATGCTTTTCCAACAGTCTTGAAGGAGTTCCCACTAATGCTGAGCACTTGTTGGCTGCTTTTCCTTCACTTTGCGGTCCAAACCATCTCAATTGGGTTTAGGTCGGGTGATTGTGGAGGCCAGGTCATTTGATGCAGCACTCCATCACTCTCCTTCTTGGTCAAATAGCCCTCACACAGCCTGGAGGTGAGTTGGGTCATTGTCCTGTTGAAAAACAAATGATAATCCCACTAAGCGCAAACCAGATGGGATGGCGTATCACTGCAGAATGCTGTGGCAGCCATGCTGGTTAAGTGTGTCATGAATTCTAAATAAATCACAGACAGTGTCACCAGCAAAGCACTATCACACCTCCTCCTCCATGCTTCACGGCGGGAACCACACATGCAGAGATCATCTGTTCACCTACTCTGCGTCTCACAAAGACACGGCGGTTAAAACCATAAATCTCAAATTTGGACTCATCAGACCAAAGGACAGGTTCCCACCTGTCTAATGTCCATTGCTTGTGTTTCTTGGCCCAAGCAAGTCTCTTCTTCTTATTGGTGTCCTTTAGTTGTGGTTTCTTACCAGCAATTCGACCATGAAGGCCTGAGTCACACAGTCTCCTCTGAACAGTTGATGTTGAGATGTGTCTGTTACTTGAACTCTGTGAAGCATTTATTTGAGCTGCAATCTTTGGTGCCGTTAACTCTAATGAACTTATCCTCTGCAGCAGAGGTAATTCTGGGTCTTTCTTTCCTGTGGCGGTCCTCATGAGAGCCAGTTTCATCATAGCACTTGATGGTTTTTGCGACTGCACTTGAAGAAACGTTCAAAGTTCTTTACATTTTTCGTATTGACTGACCTTCATGTCTTAAAGTAATGAAGGACTGTTGTTTCTCTTTGCTTATTTGAGCTTTTCTTGACATAATATGGACTTGGTATTTTACCAAATAGGGCTATCTTCTGTATACCACCCCTACCTTGTCACAATGCAACTGATTGGGTCAAATGCATTAAGAAGGAAAGAAATTCCACAAATTATCTTTTAACAAGGCACACCTGTTAATTGAAATGCATTCCAGGTGACTACCTAATGAAGCTGGTTAAGAGAATTCCAAGAGTGTGCAAAGCTGTCATCAAGGCAAAGAGTGGCTACTTTGAAGAATCTCAAAAATAAAATATATTTTGATTTATTTAACACTTTTTTGGTTACTACATGATTCCATATGTGTTATTTCATAAGGTTGATGTCTTCACTATTATTCTACAATGTAGAAAAGAGTAAAAATAAAGAAAAACCCTGTAAAGAGTAGGTGTGTCCAAACTTTTGACTGGTACTGTATATGTTTATACATTTTTACACTTATTTGAAATTTGAATGAACAGCAACACTATTTACACTCACTCACTCTCTCTCCCAATCTTCCTCTCTCCCTTCCTCTCTCTGTCTCTCTCTCTCACTCTCTCTCCCAATCTTCCTCTCTCCCTTCCTCTCTCTCTCTCTGTCTCTCTCTCGCTCTCTCTCTCCCAATCTTCCTCTCTCCCTTCCTCTCTCTCTCTGTCTCTCTCTCTCTGTCTCTCTCTCTCTCTCTCTGTCTTTCTCTCTCTCTCTCTCTCTCTCTCTCTCTCTCTCTCTCTCTCTCTCTCTCTCTCTCTCTCTCTCCCTCTGTCCCCACTCCATCCTCTCTCCCTCCCATCTCTCACTTTATCTCTCCTTACCTCTCTCTCTCTCTCTCTCTCTCTCTCTCTGTCTCTCTCTCGCTCTCTCTCTCCCAATCTTCCTCTCTCCCTTCCTCTCTCTCTCTGTCTCTCTCTCTCTGTCTCTCGCTCTCCCTCTCTCTGTCTCTCTCTCTCTCTCTCTCTCTCTCTCTCTCTCTCTCTCTCTCTCTCTCTCTCTCTCTCTCTCTCTCTCTCTCATCTCTCTCTCGCTCTCTCTCTCTGTCTCTCTCTCTATCTCTCTCTGTCTCTGACTGTCTCTCCCTCTCTCTCCCTCCTTCCTTCCTTCCTTCCTTCCTTCCTTCCTTCCTTCCTTCCTTCCTTCCTTCCTTCCTTCCTTCCTTCCTTCCTTCCTTCCTTCCTTCCTTCCTTCCTTCCTTCCTTCCTTCCTACCCTCTCTCCCTCTCCCTCTCTACCCCCTCTCCCTCCCTCTCTACCCCCTCTCCCTCCCTCTCTCCCCCCTCTCCCCCTCTCTCTCTCTCTCCTGTAGGCTATGTAATCCTGTTTCTCATATTGTTAGTCATTGTCTGTCTGGTGGTGGTTCTCTATATCCAGAGGAAGAAGTCCAGGGTGAGACATTTAACAACAAGTACTTGTTATCTTGTTACTATACTGCTAGAATGTATGTCTAGGAAAATCATGATCAGAAAACCCTCAGAAACTATTTGGTTGTTTGTTTATTTTTCTCCAACAGAAGTATTCGTTTGACCTGCACCTTGCGGGTTACGACCACGACACCCCCCTCACCGGAGTGGAACAAGCCGGAACCTTCGAACCCAATGGTAACCATGGTGACTGTCTGTCTATCTGTCTGTCTCTCTCTCACCTGTCTATCTGTCTGTCTATTTTTTGAATTTGATGATGGCTCTGCTGTAAGTGTGTGTTGTATTATGTTCCCAGAGAAAGCTGGAGGTTTTGAGTACGTGATAGAGGGTGGTGGTGACCACCAGGCTATGGGTCCTGTAGCCAACGGCTCAGCTGGGGAGGCGGGGTCCGCTGGAGAGAACGGTAAGGATAGATTACTCTCTGTCTCCCTCATTCTCTCTCTCTTTCTCTCCTTCCTTCCTTCCTTCCTTCCTTCCTTCCTTCCTTCCTTCCTTCCTTCCTTCTCTCTCTCTCTCCCTCTAAGAGGTCTGCTGGGGAGGAGGTAGGATGGACAATATTCAGTCAAACCTATCCTGATAAAAAGTGAAAACCTGAGTAAGATTGATACCTCTCTCTCTCTCTCTCTCTCTCTCTCTCTCTCTCTCTCTCTCTCTCTCTCTCTCTCTCTCTCTCTCTCTCTCTCTCTCTCTCATCTCTCCCCTCCCTCTCTCTCTCTCATCTCTCACTCTCTCATCTCTATCTCTCTCTCTCTCTCTCTCTCTCTTTCCCCTCCCTTTCTCTCTCTCCTCTCTCTCTCTCTCTCTCTCCTTTTTCTCTCTCATCTCTCTCTCTAACAAAAGGAGAGAAGCAGGGTCTTGGTGATAGCGATGGCGACAGCTTCGACAACTTCTGTGGCTGTTCGCTCACTCTGACTCCGCCCGTAAAGAGGGTGGGCTTTAGCCTGGACCTGGACCTGAGTGACAAGCAGTCGGACAAATCAGACAACGGAGAGCAGAATGGGAACAACAACAACGTTGCCGTGGGGATGACCCCTGACCCTCCAGGCCTGACCTTTGACCCTGTAGGTCCAGGTGACGTCTTCACTGAAATCAACCTGGATATATAGGAGACACACACACATACAGTGTTGTAAAATTGTAATGTTCTGTTGTGGTTGATTTAGAGATGAATGTAAAAAGATTCAAATAACTTTTACTTCTCTATTTGTTCTCTAAGTTTTTGATTCCGTGTGTTTTTTTTTTGTATTTCAAGATGAAAAACGAATGTTTATTGTTTTTTGTTATTCATTTTAATAATGTTTTGTGCATGATAATCATCGCAGGAGATGATGCCAAGTCACACGGTGATTGTTTTTAGAATAAAACTTCACAGAATTCTAGGCGTTGTGTCTCGATGTAATGTGTGGAGAGATAATGTGTGGAGAGGTAATGTGTGGAGAGATAATGTGTGGAGAGATAATGTGTGGAGAGATAATGTGTGGAGAGATAATGTGTGGAGAGATAATGTGTGGAGAGGTAATGTGTGGAGAGGTATTCGTTCAGAGGGGGTTTTACTCAGTTTGGTGGAAGTTACTTTGGAGTGCCTTCCGCCCCCCTCTGTAAATGTTTGTAGAGTGAGGGAGGGGTGTGAGAAAACAATCTGCTTGGAGGGAAAGAGAAGGGTGCAAGGAGAGAGGGATGGAGGGAGGGAGAGAGAAGGGTGCAAGGAGAGAGGGATGGAGGGAGGGAGAGAGAAGGGTGCAAGGAGAGAGGGATGGAGGGAGGGAGAGAGAAGGGTGCAAGGAGAGAGGGATGGAGAGAGAGAGAAGGGTGCAAGGAGAGAGGGATGGAGGGAGAGAGAAGGGTGCAAGGAGAGAGGGATGGAGGGAGAGAGAAGGGTGCAAGGAGAGAGGGGTGGAGGGAGGGAGAGAGAAGGGTGCAAGGAGAGAGGGATGGAGGGAGGGAGAGAGAAGGGTGCAAGGAGAGAGGGATGGAGGGAGGGAGAGAGAAGGGTGCAAGGAGAGAGGGATGGAGGGAGAGAGAAGGGTGCAAGGAGAGAGGGATGGAGGGAGAGAGAAGGGTGCAAGGAGAGAGGGATGGAGGGAGAGAGAAGGGTGCAAGGAGAGAGGGGTGGAGGGAGGGAGAGAGAAGGGTGCAAGGAGAGAGGGATGGAGGGAGGGAGAGAGAAGGGTCTGTAAAAGAGCGAGATATGAGGCGTGGGTTTGGGAAAGGGAGGCAGAGGAGGGTCTGTAAAAGAGCGAGATATGAGGAGTGGGTTTGGGAAAGGGAGGCAGAGGAGGGTCTCGGAGGAGGGTCTCGGAGGAGGGTCTCGGAGGACGGTCTCGGTATATAAAGGGCCTCTAGCAGCTACAGTCCTGACAGAGAGAGAGAGACAACACTATGGTTTCAACAGCAGGAGGAGAAGAGCTGGATTCTGAGTCCAGCCTTGGACATCAACACCGACACCAAACAACACCCACCAAACAGAAACGTCAACCTCTGAGCTGGATATATCTCTGTATCTGTCTCCTTCTGGATCTCTGTTGTCCGTCTGTAGAAGGGACCAACTGGCACCAATACCACCGTCGCCCCCGACCCCAGCCAGGGTCCATCATCCTGGGCAACAGAGGGCTGAAGGTCCCCCGGGGAAGTTGGGTCTACCTGGATCCTCTCTGTGACCTGGTGACCAGAGTCCTTCCAGGCGACCGCTGTTACATCACGGTCTTCGACTACGACCGTGGGGTCATACCGGGAACACTCACCCCAACGAAGTTCCTGTGCGCGTTCGAGAAAGGCCAGGTGAAGTATATGCATTTCGGGTCAAAGGTCATTACCAGGGATACGGTGAGGTTACAGGTGAGGTATGACACGCAGACGGACACGCTGGTTATACCGCTGACGTTAGAGGTCGAGGTGACCGCGAACGGTCGAGAGGTCGTGACCACGAACACACCGCTGATCGTGAGCGAGCTGGACGGGATCTCTAACGCCATCGATGGTCAGAGGTTGGGGATTCCATTCAGCGGGTTCGGTTCCGGCGGTTCCGCGTCGCAGTGTAAACTCACCTTATTGGTCGGAACGGGCGGTTTCCCCAGACATGGAACACTTTTGAATTACGTCACCAACGGTCAGCCGACGGACTGCGATGCTTTCGTCAACATGGATGTTCGCTATAAACTCACCCCTTCCTCTGACTCACCTTACATCGACTACGTCCCCATGCTAGCAGAGTTACTAGACAAACACGGGAGGGCCACACAGCAGGAGTACTTCCAGATCACAGTCAGGTTTGCATTGTTTGTGTTTTCTAACTTTGGCTTTGGGTACTATGTAGAGAATAGGGTACTATGTAGAGAATAGGGTACTATGTAGAGAATAGGGTACTATGTAGAGAATAGGGTGCTATGTAGAGAATAGGGTACTATGTAGAGAACAGGGTGCTATGTAGAGAACAGGGTACTACGTAGAGAATAGGGTGCTATGTAGAGAATAGGGTTCTACGTAGAGAATAGGGTACTATGTAGAGAATAGGGTTCAACGTAGAGAATAGGGTGCTATGTAGAGAACAGGGTACTACGTAGAGAATAGGGTGCTATGTAGAGAATAGGTTTCTACGTAGAGAATAGGGTACTATGTAGAGAATAGGGTGCTATGTAGAGAATAGGGTTCTACGTAGAGAATAGGGTACTATGTAGAGAATAGGGTGCTATGAAGAGAATAGGGTACTATGTAGAGAATAGGGTGCTATGTAGAGAATAGGGTACTATGTAGAGAATAGGGTGCTATGTAGAGAATAGGGTTCTACGTAGAGAATAGGGTACTATGTAGAGAATAGGGTGCTATGAAGAGAATAGGGTACTATGTAGAGAATAGGGTGCTATGTAGAGAACAGGGTACTACGTAGAGAATAGGGTGCTATGTAGAGAATAGGGTTCTATGTAGAGAATAGGGTACTATGTAGAGAATAGGGTTCTACGTAGAGAATAGGGTACTATGTAGAGAACAGGGTGCTATGTAGAGAACAGGGTACTATGTAGAGAATAGGGTGCTATGTAGAGAATAGGGTTCTACGTAGAGAATAGGGTACTATGTAGAGAATAGGGTTCTACGTAGAGAATAGGGTGCTATGTAGTGAATAGGGTGCTATGTAGAGAATAGGGTTCTACGTAGAGAATAGTCCAGTCCTTTGTCATTATATGCTATCTGGTTTTCCGTCGAGGAGCCCTTTGGATAGAAGTGTGTTAACAAATGCTTTCATACGTGTGTTACCATGTGTGATCCTCTGGGGTCATCTCTGGGGTCACTTCTGAGGTCATCTCTGGGGTCACTTCTGAGGTCATCTCTGGGGTCACTTCTGAGGTCATCTCTGGGGTCACTTCTGAGGTCATCTCTGGGGTCACTTCTGAGGTCATCTCTGGGGTCACTTCTGAGGTCATCTCTGGGGTCACTTCTGAGGTCATCTCTGGGGTCACTTCTGAGGTCATCTCTGGGGTCACTTCTGAGGTCATCTCTGGGGTCACTTCTGAGGTCATCTCTGGGGTCACTTCTGAGGTCATCTCTGAGGTCATCTCTGAGGTCACTTCTGAGGTCATCTCTGGGGTCATCTCTGGGGTCACTTCTGAGGTCATCTCTGGGGTCACTTCTGAGGTCATCTCTGGGGTCACTTCTGGGGTCATCTCTGGGGTCATCTCTGGGGTCATCTCTGGGGTCACTTCTGAGGTCATCTCTGGGGTCACTTCTGAGGTCATCTCTGGGGTCACTTCTGAGGTCATCTCTGGGGTCACTTCTGAGGTCATCTCTGGGGTCACTTCTGAGGTCATCTCTGGGGTCACTTCTGAGGTCATCTCTGGGGTCACTTCTGAGGTCATCTCTGGGGTCACTTCTGAGGTCATCTCTGGGGTCACTTCTGAGGTCATCTCTGGGGTCACTTCTGAGGTCATCTCTGGGGTCACTTCTGAGGTCATCTCTGAGGTCATCTCTGAGGTCACTTCTGAGGTCATCTCTGGGGTCATCTCTGGGGTCACTTCTGAGGTCATCTCTGGGGTCACTTCTGAGGTCATCTCTGGGGTCACTTCTGGGGTCATCTCTGGGGTCATCTCTGGGGTCATCTCTGGGGTCACTTCTGAGGTCATCTCTGGGGTCACTTCTGAGGTCATCTCTGGGGTCACTTCTGAGGTCATCTCTGGGGTCACTTCTGAGGTCATCTCTGGGGTCACTTCTGAGGTCATCTCTGGGGTCACTTCTGAGGTCATCTCTGGGGTCACTTCTGAGGTCATCTCTGGGGTCACTTCTGGGGTCATCTCTGGGGTCATCTCTGGGGTCATCTCTGGGGTCACTTCTGAGGTCATCTCTGGGGTCACTTCTGAGGTCATCTCTGGGGTCACTTCTGAGGTCATCTCTGGGGTCACTTCTGAGGTCATCTCTGGGGTCACTTCTGAGGTCATCTCTGGGGTCACTTCTGAGGTCATCTCTGGGGTCACTTCTGAGGTCATCTCTGGGGTCACTTCTGAGGTCATCTCTGGGGTCACTTCTGAGGTCATCTCTGGGGTCACTTCTGGGGTCATCTCTGGGGTCACTTCTGAGGTCATCTCTGGGGTCACTTCTGAGGTCATCTCTGGGGTCACTTCTGAGGTCATCTCTGGGGTCATCTCTGAGGTCATCTCTGGGGTCATCTCTGGGGTCACTTCTGGGGTCATCTCTGGGGTCATCTCTGGGGTCACTTCTGAGGTCATCTCTGGGGTCATCTCTGAGGTCATCTCTGGGGTCACTTCTGGGGTCATCTCTGAGGTCATCTCTGGGGTCATCTCTGAGGTCATCTCTGGGGTCACTTCTGAGGTCATCTCTGGAGTCACTTCTGAGGTCATCTCTGGGGTCACTTCTGAGGTCATCTCTGGGGTCACTTCTGAGGTCATCTCTGGGGTCACTTCTGAGGTCATCTCTGGGGTCATCTCTGGGGTCACTTCTGGGGTCATCTCTGGGGTCACTTCTGGGGTCATCTCTGGGGTCACTCCTATGGTCATCTCTGGGGTCACTTCTGGGGTCACTTATATGCTTTAATACGTGTGTTACCATATGTGACCCTCTGGGGTCATCTCTGGGGTCACTTCTGAGGTCATCTCTGGGGTCACTTCTGAGGTCATCTCTGGGGTCACTTCTGAGGTTATCTCTGGGGTCACTTCTGAGGTCATCTCTGGGGTCACTTCTGAGGTCATCTCTGGGGTCACTTCTGAGGTCATCTCTGGGGTCACTTCTGAGGTCATCCCTGGGGTCACTTCTGAGGTCATCTCTGGGGTCACTTCTGAGGTCATCTCTGGGGTCACTTCTGAGGTCATCTCTGAGGTCACTTCTGAGGTCATCTCTGGGGTCACTTCTGAGGTCATCTCTGGGGTCATCTCTGGGGTCACTTCTGAGGTAATCTCTGAGGTCATCTCTGAAGTCACTTCTGAGGTCACTTCTGAGGTCATCTCTGGGGTCATCTCTGAGGTCACTTCTGGGGTCACTTCTGGGGTCATCTCTGGTGTCCCTTCTGAGGTCATCTCTGGGGTCACTTCTGGGGTCACTTATATGCTTTAATACGTGTGTTACCATATGTGACCCTCTGGGGTCATCTCTGGGGTCACTTCTGAGGTCATCTCTGGGGTCACTTCTGAGGTCATCTCTGGGGTCACTTCTGAGGTCATCTCTGGGGTCACTTCTGAGGTCATCTTGTGTGATGTATTCTATTCAGGATCAGACAGGGTATCACCAACAGCCCTCCCAGACCCAGCTTTCTCACCATGATGATGATGGAGGTACACCAGTTATTGATTCATTGATTGATGGATGGCTTGAGTGATTGATTGATCGGTCAATATATTTATTCAATGATTTGTATTTAAACAATTATTAACACGTACACCATATCACAATCACCCAACAACAAGACAGCACTTTACAAGTGTAAAACACAACGATACAACATTGATCTGTCCTATTCTGATCAAAATATTGATTTATGTATTTTGTTACAATGTTTATTCCCTATATAGGTGGACCAGTTTGTGATGACGGCCATCACAAGTGACATGTTGGCAGCGGAGGACGCAGAGTCCGCCTCTGATGACCTCATCTTCATCATCCTCACTACGTTGGCTCCGGACCAGGGTGACATCATCAGCACGGACGACCAGAACCAGCCAATTACGTCGTTCCGTCAGCGGGACGTCAAAGACCTGAAGATCGCCTACAGACCGCCAGCAGAGGCGAGTCTTGAGTATTTGTATATTGTGTTAATTTTTCCAATTACGTTATTTACGACGTATCTTTGGAGTGACCAAAGTATTTCAAATGTGTTAAATTTAAATAAGGTTAATAGTGTAAGAACATAGTAAATAGAGTAATTGTTGCCTCAGGATTCTGGTCATCCCTCTGAGAGGATCGTCCATGTAGAGTTGGAGGTGATGGATTCAGACGAGGTCACTTCAGAACGGTTCTCCTTCATGATAGTAGTCAAACCCATGAACACACTGGCTCCTGTTGTCACCAGCAATACTGGACAGGTACACACACACGCTCACACACACACTCACACACACACACGCTCACACACACACGCTCACACTCACACACACGCTCACACACACACGCTCACACTCACACACACACACAGCGCTCACACACACACACACACACACACACACACACACACGCTCACACTCACACGCTCACACTCACACACGCTCACACACACATGCTCACACTCACACACACACACACGCTCACACACACATGCTCACACTCACACACACACACGCTCACACACACACGCTCACACTCACATGCGCCATCAAATTGTGTAATTGTACGGAAAGTATTCAGACCCCTTGACTTTTTCCTCATTGTGTTACGTTAAAGCCTTATTCTAAAACGGATTAAATAAATAAAAATATTCAGCAATGTACACACAATACTCCATAATGACAAAGTGAAAACAGGTTTTTAGAAATGTTTCCAAATGTATAAAAAAACAAACAGAAGTATCTTATGTACATAAGTATTCAGACCCTTTGCTATGAGACTCTAAATTGAGTTCAGGTGCATCCTGTTTCCATTGTTCATCCTTGAGATGTTTCTACAACTTGATTGGAGTCCACCTGTGGTAAATTAAATTGATTGGACATGATTTGGAAAGGCACACACCTGTCTATATAAGGTCCCACAGTTGACAATGCAATTCACAGCAAAAACCAAGCCATGAGGTCGAAGGAATTGTCTATAGAGCTCCAAGACAGGATTGTGTCGAGGCACAGATCTGGGGAAGGGGACCAAAACATGCCTGCAGCATTGATGGTCCTAAAGAACACAGTGGCCTCCATCATCCTTAAATGGAAGATGTTTGGAACCACCAAGACTCTTCCTAGAGCCGCCCGGCCAAACTGAGCAATCGGGGGAGAAGGGCCTTGGTCAGGGAGGTGACCAAGAACCCAATGGTCACTCTGACAGAGCTCCAGAGGTCCTCTGTGGAGATGGGAGAACCTTCCAGAGGGACAACCATCTCTGCAGCACTCCACCAATCAGGCCTTTATGGTAGAGTGGCCAGACGGAAGCCACTCCTCAGTAAAAGGCACATGACAGCCCGCTTGGAGTTTGCCAAAAGGCACCTAAAGGACTCTCAGACCATGAGAAACAAGATTCTCTGGACTGATGAAACCAAGATTGAACTCTTTGCCTGAATGCCAAGCGTCATGTCTGGAGGAAACCTGGCACCATCCCTGGGAGACTAGTCAGGATCGAGGCAAAGATGAACGGAGCAATGTACAGAGATCCTTGATGAAAATCTGCTCCAGAGGGCTCAGGACCTGAGACTGGGGCAAAGGTTCACCTTCCAACAGAACAGTGACCCTAAGCACACAGCCAAGACAACGCAGGAGTGGCTTCGGTACAAATCTCTGAATGTCCTTGAGTGGCCCAGCCAGAGCCCGGACTTGAACCCGATCGAACATCTCTGGAGACACCTGAAAATAGCTGTGACACTCCCCATCCAACCTGACAGAGCTTGAGAGGATCTGCAGAGAAGAATGGGAGAAACTCCCCAAATACAGGTGTGTCAAGCTTGTAGCGTCATACCCAAGAAGACTTGAGGCTGTAATCGCTGCCAAAGGTGCTTCAACAAAGTACTGAGTAAAGGGTCTGAATATTTATATATATATTTTTTTATTATTATAAATGAGCAAAACATTTTTTTTTTTAAGTGTTTTCTTTGTCATTATGGAGTATTGTGTGTAGATTGATGAGGGGGAAAAAACGAGTTAATTAATTTTTAGAATAAGGCTGTAACATAACAAAATGTGGAAAAAGTCAAGGGGTCTGAATACTTTCCAAAGGTACATAATGTCTTATGAGGCCTCTGGCATTATCAACCTCTTTCTCTCTCTGTCCTTCCCAGATGCTGTTCAAGGGCCAGTCCAGACCGCTGTCGTCCAACCATAACCTCCGAATCAGCGACGAAGACAACCTGTCAGACGTCAGGATCACCGTCCTCCGAGGATGTAAACACGGCGTCCTGACCGTCCTCGGGTCGCCTCTCGGGTCACCGCGGCAACGGAAGTTCTTTACGCCGGCGCAACTTGACGGCGGAGTGGTTGTCTACGAACACGACGGTTCCGAAACGTTCTCCGATAACATCCTGTTTCGCATGACGGACGGGCGATTCGACGTCGACTTCCTGTTCCCAGTGACGATCGTCGCCATGGACGACGAGGCTCCGGTCATCAATGTCAACACCGGGTTGATCCTGTCCCGGAAGGAGACCAAGATGATATCATCGGTGGTTCTAAGTGCGACGGATGTTGATTCCGAAGTCTCGACATTGAAGTTTGTCCTCGTGGCGCCGTTCTCGACCATCGGACAGGTGAGTTCCTTGATTCTTAATGTATGTTGCCTTCATTATTGTATTTTGTCTGGAACTTTGTGATTCTTCTTTATGAAAAGCATTGTATTATTATTATATTATTATTATCAGGTGTTTCTCAGACAATCACACCCACCTGTGGACCTCACTGGATGGACATTCAACACCACCGAGCGAGTCTACGAATGCGTCGTCACCGAATGGCTCCAACGAGACATAACAGACGGTAGGCTGTTCTACCAACACACCGGACCTCGTCTCACCTCCACCTTCACTGACCAACTAGTGTTCCGTTGCCAGGACGACAACGTCCCTCCAAACCAATCAGGCGACAACATGTTCCTAGTCAGAATCCACCCGGTCGACGACCTCGCGCCGGAACCCTTCCCCGGTTCCACTCTAGTCCTGACCGTTAAAGAGTACCAACTCACTCCGATACAGAAGACGTGTTTACGTTTCACAGATCTAGACTCTGACGACAGAGACCTGAGGTATATTATTGTTATCCCACCCACTGACACAGACCAGAACCACCCAACACCACTGGGCCATATCGTCCTGACTGACAACCCGGATGTTGTTGTCACTGAGTTCACCCAGGCAGAGGTCAACCACCTCAAAGTCGCCTATAAGCCACCCGATCTGGAGTTGGGAACCACTCCTAGAGTGGTACAGTTCACCTTTATTGTGAAAGATACAATAGGACACTCTGTAGATGGAGTCTTTACTATCAACCTGCAGCCAGTGGACAACAAACCCCCAGTCGCCAAAACTGGTGTCGACCTCAACGTCAATGTAAAGAATACGTATGTGTTCACTAAGGATGTGTTGGATGCAACAGATCAGGATACGAGTGCTGATAATATCACGTTCATCGTGACCCAGGTTCCAAAGTTTGGTGTTCTGAGATGTGTTGGTGTAGACCTGTCCGTTTGGAACAATTTCACCCTAGCAGACATTCACAGGGGTGTGGTAGTGTACATTCACCGTGGTAACGGTCCAGGAAGTGATGTTGTAAAAGTGGACGTTAGCGATGGATACCACAAGGTTCCCGTGACGATCAGAATCAACATTGTTACTCCGGCTGTCGTGGCAACGGCACCGACGGCCCCTCCAACACCGGGAGAACTACATATAATCATAGAGGTAAACGAGAACGGACAGATTCAAATCACAGGAGACAAAGTCCAGGTCAGCGGCAGGATGCACGTTGATGACCTCACCTTTCTCATCGAACAACCGCCTCGCTTCGGGGTCGTCCAGGTGCAGGGCGCGCCCTCTGATAGGCTGACGCTGCGTGACATCCTCGACGGCCAGGTGACCTATGTCCACACCAGCGGCGAGGTTGGACCTGGGAAACACAACGACACCTTCACGCTCACCGTGATTGGTCCGTGGATCTACGGGGGCAACAGGGTCATTCAGAAGGTCAAAGTTCAGGTGTCGATACTTCCTATTGACAGCGTTCCACCCATACTTCGTGTCGGGGGTCTGTTAAAGGTCACAGAAGGAGAGAAGAAGGTGGTAACAGTAGAGAACATCAGAGTAGAGGACTCTGACACTGACGCTGACGTTGTTCTCTGTACCATCCTGGTCCAGCCGACATTCGGATACTTAGAGATCACCTCAGCCAGTCCTGGCTCGGAGAAGTCCAGAGCGGGAATCGCTGTGACGGCGTTCCACTTCCGAGACGTTCGACTCGGGAATGTGGTCTACGTTCAGAGTATACATAAAGGAACGGAACCCGTCGAGGATAGGACGACGCTCCAGTGTTCAGACGGAATCAACCAATCAGAGATCAGCATTTTGACCTTTGTGATCTTGCCAGACAATGATGAGGAGCCTCAGGTGTTCACGCGAGAGTTCGTGGTCATGGAAGGGATGAGCCTCGCGGTCGACGTTCCGATCCTCAATGTGGTCGACCTCGACGTTCCGGGCGATGTTCTGGAATTCGAGGTCGTGGTTCCTCCAGAACACGGGAAGATCGTCCAGCACCTGGCGACAGGGACCGTTATCGTTGTGACGTTCACCTTGGATCAGATCCGAAGCGGTTCCATCTT
The DNA here is from genome assembly GCF_029448725.1 of Salvelinus fontinalis. Classification (NCBI taxonomy): domain Eukaryota; kingdom Metazoa; phylum Chordata; class Actinopteri; order Salmoniformes; family Salmonidae; genus Salvelinus; species Salvelinus fontinalis. Next base: position 57,843,788 of record NC_074675.1, read on the forward strand.
CGTCTACGAACACGATGGTTCCGAGACAAGACACGACAACTTCACGGTGAAAGTAACGGACGGGAAACACGTCGTAGAGAAGAAGGTCATCGTCACGGTGATACCGGTCGACGACGAGACCCCTCGCCTGGCGATCAACAATGGGCTGGAGGTGGAATTCAGTGAATGGAAAGTCATCACCAATAAGATCCTCAAAGCCACAGATCTGGACTCAGAGGACAGGACTCTGATGTTTATCATCCGCCAGGGTCCGGGGCAGGGCTGCCTGCAACGTCTGGTGTCTTCAACTTCATATCAAGGTTTACTGTCTTACATTTCTTCCAAAAAAATTTTATTTTATATTGTCAATAGCTGACAGTAACCAACATTCAGATCAACAACAACATAAAACAGACAACACACAATTCAAATGTACATACAATATTCAACTATATTAGCGAAGTCAATTACAGTTATAATTGGAAGTAAAAAAAATAGCATAAAACAGAAGGGCTGTGAAGGTGTTCTGAAAGTTAACCATGTTAGAGCAGGAAGATCGGAAGAAAATAGTATTTTACTCTACTCAACTGATTACTCTGGGCCTCCAAATGCTATCCTCAAT
>NC_074675.1:57846888-57869939 GCF_029448725.1 Salvelinus fontinalis
GGACCAGCTTGCTTAGGGGACTCTTCTATATCTATCTATCTATCTATCTATCTATCTATCTATCTATCTATCTATCTATCTATCTATCTATCTATCTATCTATTCAATTCAATTCAATTCAAGGGGCTTTATTGGCATGGGAAACATGTGTTAACATTGCCAAAGCAAGTGAGGTAGATAATATACAAAAGTGAAATAAACAATAAAAATTAACAGTAAACATTACACATACAGAAGTTTCAAAACAATAAAGACATGACAAATGTCATATTATATATATACAGTGTTGTAACAATGTACAAATGGTTAAAGCACACAAGTTAAAATAAATAAACATAAATATGGGTTGTATTTACAATGGTGTTTGTTCTTCACTGGTTGCCCTTTTCTTGTGGCAACAGGTCACAAATCTTGCTGCTGTGATGGCACACTGTGGAATTTCACCCAGTAGATATGGGAGTTTATCAAAATTGGATTTGTTTTCGAATTCTTTGTGGATCTGTGTAATCTGAGGGAAATATGTCTCTCTAATATGGTCATACATTGGGCAGGAGGTTAGGAAGTGCAGCTCAGTTTCCACCTCATTTTGTGGGCAGTGAGCACATAGCCTGTCTTCTCTTGAGAGCCATGTCTGCCTACGGCGGCCTTTCTCAATAGCAAGGCTATGCTCACTGAGTCTGTACATAGTCAAAGCTTTCCTTAAGTTTGGGTCAGTCACAGTGGTCAGGTATTCTGCCACTGTATACTCTCTGTTTAGGGCCAAATAGCATTCTAGTTTGCTCTGTTTTTTTGTTAATTCTTTCCAATGTGTCAAGTAATTATCTTTTTGTTTTCTCATGATTTGGTTGGGTCTAATTGTGCTGTTGTCCTGGGGCTCTGTGGGGTGTGTTTGTGTTTGTGAACAGAGCCCTAGGACCAGCTTGCTTAGGGGACTCTTCTCCAGGTTCATCTCTCTGTAGGTGATGGCTTTGTTATGGAAGGTTTGGGAATCGCTTCCTTTTAGGTGGTTGTAGAATTTAACGGCTCTTTTCTGGATTTTGATAATTAGTGGGTATCGGCCTAATTCTGCTCTGCATGCATTATTTGGTGTTCTACGTTGTACACGGAGGATATTTTTGCAGAATTCTGCATGCAGAGTCTCAATTTGGTGTTTGTCCCATTTTGTGAAATCTTGGTTGGTGAGCGGACCCCAGACCTCACAACCATAAAGGGCAATGGGCTCTATGACTGATTCAAGTATTTTTAGCCAGATCCTAATTGGTATGTTGAAATTTATGTTCCTTTTGATGGCATAGAAGGCCCTTCTTGCCTTGTCTCTCAGATCGTTCACAGCTCTGTGGAAGCTACCTGTGGTGCTGATGTTTAGGCCGAGGTATGTATAGTTTTTTGTGTGCTCTAGGGCAACGGTGTCTAGATGGAATTTGTGGTCCTGGTGACTGGACCTTTTTTGGAACACCATTATTTTGGTCTTACTGAGATTTACTGTCAGGGCCCAGGTCTGACAGAATCTGTGCAGAAGATCTAGGTGCTGCTGTAGGCCCTCCTTGGTTGGTGACAGAAGCACCAGATCATCAGCAAACAGTAGACATTTGACTTCGGATTCTAGTAGGGTGAGACCGGGTGCTGCAGACTGTTCTAGTGCCCGCGCCAATTCGTTGATATATATGTTGAAGAGGGTGGGGCTTAAGCTGCATCCCTGTCTCACCCCACGACCCTGTGTGAAGAAATGTGTGTGTTTTTTGCCAATTTTAACCGCACACTTGTTGTTTGTGTACATGGATTTTATAATGTCGTATGTTTTACCCCCAACACCACTTTCCATCAATTTGTATAGCAGACCCTCATGCCAAATTGAGTCGAAGGCTTTTTTGAAATCAACAAAGCATGAGAAGACTTTGCCTTTGTTTTGGTTTGTTTGGTTGTCAATTAGGGTGTGTAGGGTGAATACATGGTCTGTTGTACGGTAATTTGGTAAAAAGCCAATTTGACATTTGCTCAGTACATTGTTTTCATTGAGGAAATGTACGAGTCTGCTGTTAATGATAATGCAGAGTATTTTCCCAAGGTTACTGTTGACGCATATTCCACGGTAGTTATTGGGGTCAAATTTGTCTCCACTTTTGTGGATTGGGGTGATCAGTCCTTGGTTCCAAATATTGGGGAAGATGCCAGAGCTAAGGACGATGTTAAAGAGTTTTAGTATAGCCAATTGGAATTTGTTGTCTGTATATTTGATCATTTCATTAAGGATACCATCAACACCACAGGCCTTTTTGGGTTTGAGGGTTTTTATTTTGTCCTGTAACTCATTCAAGGTAATTGGAGAATCCAATGGGTTCTGGTAGTCTTTAATAGTTGATTCTAGGATTTGTATTTGATCATGTATATGTTTTTGTTCTTTATTCTTTGTTATAGAGCCAAAAAGATTGGAGAAGTGGTTTACCCATACATCTCCATTTTGGATAGATAATTCTTCGTGTTGTTGTTTGTTTAGTGTTTTCCAATTTTCCCAGAATTGGTTAGAGTCTATGGAGTCTTCAATTACATTGAGCTGATTTCTGACGTGCTGTTCCTTCTTTTTCCGTAGTGTATTTCTGTATTGTTTTAGTGATTCGCCATAGTGAAGGCGTAGACTCAGGTTTTCCGGGTCTCTATGTTTTTGGTTGGACAGGTTCCTCAATTTATTTCTTAGATTTTTGCATTCTTTATCAAACCATTTGTCATTGTTGTTCATTTTCTTCGGTTTTCTATTTGAGATTTTTAGATTTGATAGGGAAGCTGAGAGGTCAAATATACTGTTAAGATTTTCTACTGCCAAGTTTACACCTTCACTATTGCAGTGGAACATTTTACCCAGGAAGTTGTCTAAAAGGGATTTAATTTGCTGTTGCCTAATTGTTTTTTGGTAGGTTTCCAAACTGCATTCCTTCCATCTATAGCATTTCTTAATGTTACTCAGTTCCTTTGGCTTTGATGCCTCATGATTGAGTATTGCTCTGTTCAAGTAGACTGTGATTTTGCTGTGGTCTGATAGGGGTGTCAGTGGGCTGACTGTGAACGCTCTGAGAGACTCTGGGTTGAGGTCAGTGATAAAGTAGTCTACAGTGCTACTGCCAAGAGATGAGCTATAGGTGAACCTACCATAGGAGTCCCCTCGAAGCCTACCATTGACTATGTACATACCCAGCGTGCGACAGAGCTGCAGGAGTTGTGACCCGTTTTTGTTGGTTATGTTGTCATAGTTGTGCCTAGGGGGGCATATGGGGGAGGGAATGCTGTCACCTGCAGGCAGGTGTTTGTCCCCCTGTGTGCTGAGGGTGTCAGGTTCTTGATCTATCTATATATATATATATATATATATATATATATAGATCTATCTATCTATCTATCTATCTATCTATCTATCTATCTATCTATCTATCTATTCCATCCATCATCCATCCATGTATTTATCCATCCATGTATTTCTCCTTGTTGTAGGTTGGTCCTGGTAGCAGGTGAGACCAAGCTGGTCACACCGTTTGAGCTGAGTGTGACGGACAGAGACACTCCAGACGGTCAGTTAATCTTCACCGTCACCCAACAACCTCTCCACGGCCGTCTGCTCTACAACGGGAGCCGCGTCGCCACGACGTTCACCAAACTGGACCTGATTGAGAACCTCGTCTGTTACAAACACGACGGAACATCAAACACCCGACGTGACAGTTTCCTGTTTACCGTGACGGATGGAACGCACACCGAGTTCTATGTCTACCCGGAGACCGGTCGCGTTACGGTTCAACCGCAGAAACTGGAGATACAGGTGAACGTGGTCGACCGTACAGGGCCGCGGGTCTTAGTGAACAAGCCTGTTCCGACCCTGAAGGTTCTCCGTACAGGTAAATGCACAACTCTTCTCATATTGTGTTATGATTGGTAAAATTCCTGGACATTTCCACCAAAACTCCCAGTTTTCCACAAATCCCAGTTGAAAGATTCCATGAATCAGGATGAAAAACTATGTAGCCACTATGTATCTTACTATGTAGCCACTATGTATCTTACTATGTAGCCACTTGTGTTACTAGACTACACCCTATCTATACAGGACAGTGTGTTACTAGACTACACCCTATCTATACAGGACAGTGTGTTACTAGACTACACCCTATCTATACAGGACAGTGTGTTACTAGACTACACCCTATCTATACAGGACAGTGTGTTACTAGACTACACCCTCTCTATACAGGACAGTGTGTTACTAGACTACACCCTATCTATACAGGACAGTGTGTTACTAGACTACACCCTATCTATACAGGACAGTGTGTTACTAGACTACACCCTATCTATACAGGACAGTGTGTTACCAGACTACACCCTATCTATACAGGACAGTGTGTTACTAGACTACACCCTATCTATACAGGACAGTGTGTTACTAGACTACACCCTATCTATACAGGACAGTGTGTTACTAGACTACACCCTATCTATACAGGACAGTGTGTTACTAGACTACACCCTATCTATACAGGACAGTGTGTTACTAGACTACACCCTATCTATACAGGACAGTGTGTTACTAGACTACACCCTATCTATACAGGACAGTGTGTTACCAGACTACACCCTATCTATACAGGACAGTATGTTACTAGACTACACCCTATCTATACAGGACAGTGTGTTACTAGACTACACCCTATCTATACAGGACAGTGTGTTAGTAGACTACACCCTATCTATACAGGACAGTGTGTTACTAGACTACACCCTATCTATACAGGACAGTGTGTTACTAGACTACACCCTATCTATACAGGACAGTGTGTTACTAGACTACACCCTATCTATACAGGACAGTGTGTTACTAGACTACACCCTATCTATACAGGACAGTGTGTTACTAGACTACACCCTATCTATACAGGACAGTGTATTACTAGACTACACCCTATCTATACAGGACAGTGTGTTACTAGACTACACCCTATCTATACAGGACAGTGTGTTACTAGACTACACCCTATCTATACAGGGCAGTGTGTTAGTAGACTACACCCTATCTATACAGGACAGTGTGTTACTAGACTACACCCTATCTATACAGGACAGTGTGTTACTAGACTACACCCTATTTATACAGGACAGTGTGTTACTAGACTACACCCTATCTATACAGGACAGTGTGTTACTAGACTACACCCTATCTATACAGGACAGTGTGTTACTAGACTACACCCTATCTATACAGGACAGTGTGTTACCAGACTACACCCTATCTATACAGGACAGTGTGTTACTAGACTACACCCTATTTATACAGGACAGTGTGTTGCTAGACTACACCCTATCTATACAGGACAGTGTGTTACTAGACTACACCCTATCTATACAGGACAGTGTGTTACTAGACTACACCCTATCTATACAGGACAGTGTGTTACTAGACTACACCCTATCTATACAGGACAGTGTGTTACTAGACTACACCCTATCTATACAGGACAGTGTGTTACTAGACTACACCCTATCTATACAGGACAGTGTGTTACTAGACTACACCCTATCTATACAGGACAGTGTGTTACTAGACTACACCCTATCTATACAGGACAGTGTGTTACTAGACTACACCCTATCTATACAGGACAGTGTGTTACTAGACTACACCCTATCTATACAGGACAGTGTGTTACTAGACTACACCCTATCTATACAGGACAGTGTGTTACTAGACTACACCCTATCTATACAGGACAGTGTGTTACTAGACTACACCCTATCTATACAGGACAGTGTGTTACTAGACTACACCCTATCTATACAGGACAGTGTGTTACTAGACTACACCCTATCTATACAGGACAGTGTGTTACTAGACTACACCCTATCTATACAGGACAGTGTGTTACTAGACTACACCCTATCTATACAGGACAGTGTGTTACTAGACTACACCCTATCTATACAGGACAGTGTGTTACTAGACTACACCCTATCTATACAGGACAGTGTGTTACTAGACTACACCCTATCTATACAGGACAGTGTGTTACTAGACTACACCCTATCTATACAGGACAGTGTGTTACTAGACTACACCCTATCTATACAGGACAGTGTGTTACTAGACTACACCCTATCTATACAGGACAGTGTGTTACTAGACTACACCCTATCTATACAGGACAGTGTGTTACTAGACTACACCCTATCTATACAGGACAGTGTGTTACTAGACTACACCCTATCTATACAGGACAGTGTGTTACTAGACTACACCCTATCTATACAGGACAGTGTGTTACTAGACTACACCCTATCTATACAGGACAGTGTGTTACTAGACTACACCCTATCTATACAGGACAGTGTGTTACTAGACTACACCCTATCTATACAGGACAGTGTGTTACTAGACTACACCCTATCTATACAGGACAGTGTGTTACTAGACTACACCCTATCTATACAGGACAGTGTGTTACTAGACTACACCCTATCTATACAGGACAGTGTGTTACTAGACTACACCCTATCTATACAGGACAGTGTGTTACTAGACTACACCCTATCTATACAGGACAGTGTGTTACTAGACTACACCCTATCTATACAGGACAGTGTGTTACCAGACTACACCCTATCTATACAGGACAGTGTGTTACTAGACTACACCCTATCTATACAGGACAGTGTGTTACTAGACTACACCCTATCTATACAGGACAGTGTGTTACTAGACTACACCCTATCTATACAGGACAGTGTGTTACTAGACTACACCCTATCTATACAGGACAGTGTGTTACTAGACTACACCCTATCTATACAGGACAGTGTGTTACTAGACTACACCCTATCTATACAGGACAGTGTGTTACTAGACTACACCCTATCTATACAGGACAGTGTGTTACTAGACTACACCCTATCTATACAGGACAGTGTGTTACTAGACTACACCCTATCTATACAGGACAGTGTGTTACTAGACTACACCCTATCTATACAGGACAGTGTGTTACTAGACTACACCCTATCTATACAGGACAGTGTGTTACTAGACTACACCCTATCTATACAGGACAGTGTGTTACTAGACTACACCCTATCTATACAGGACAGTGTGTTACTAGACTACACCCTATCTATACAGGACAGTGTGTTACTAGACTACACCCTATCTATACAGGACAGTGTGTTACTAGACTACACCCTATCTATACAGGACAGTGTGTTACTAGACTACACCCTATCTATACAGGACAGTGTGTTACTAGACTACACCCTATCTATACAGGACAGTGTGTTACTAGACTACACCCTATCTATACAGGACAGTGTGTTACTAGACTACACCCTATCTATACAGGACAGTGTGTTACTAGACTACACCCTATCTATACAGGACAGTGTGTTACTAGACTACACCCTATCTATACAGGACAGTGTGTTACTAGACTACACCCTATCTATACAGGACAGTGTGTTACTAGACTACACCCTATCTATACAGGACAGTGTGTTACTAGACTACACCCTATCTATACAGGACAGTGTGTTACTAGACTACACCCTATCTATACAGGACAGTGTGTTACTAGACTACACCCTATCTATACAGGACAGTGTGTTACTAGACTACACCCTATCTATACAGGACAGTGTGTTACTAGACTACACCCTATCTATACAGGACAGTGTGTTACTAGACTACACCCTATCTATACAGGACAGTGTGTTACTAGACTACACCCTATCTATACAGGACAGTGTGTTACTAGACTACACCCTATCTATACAGGACAGTGTGTTACTAGACTACACCCTATCTATACAGGACAGTGTGTTACTAGACTACACCCTATCTATACAGGACAGTGTGTTACTAGACTACACCCTATCTATACAGGACAGTGTGTTACTAGACTACACCCTATCTATACAGGACAGTGTGTTACTAGACTACACCCTATCTATACAGGACAGTGTGTTACTAGACTACACCCTATCTATACAGGACAGTGTGTTACTAGACTACACCCTATCTATACAGGACAGTGTGTTACTAGACTACACCCTATCTATACAGGACAGTGTGTTACTAGACTACACCCTATCTATACAGGACAGTGTGTTACTAGACTACACCCTATCTATACAGGACAGTGTGTTACTAGACTACACCCTATCTATACAGGACAGTGTGTTACTAGACTACACCCTATCTATACAGGACAGTGTGTTACTAGACTACACCCTATCTATACAGGACAGTGTGTTACTAGACTACACCCTATCTATACAGGACAGTGTGTTACTAGACTACACCCTATCTATACAGGACAGTGTGTTACTAGACTACACCCTATCTATACAGGACAGTGTGTTACTAGACTACACCCTATCTATACAGGACAGTGTGTTACTAGACTACACCCTATCTATACAGGACAGTGTGTTACTAGACTACACCCTATCTATACAGGACAGTGTGTTACTAGACTACACCCTATCTATACAGGACAGTGTGTTACTAGACTACACCCTATCTATACAGGACAGTGTGTTACTAGACTACACCCTATCTATACAGGACAGTGTGTTACTAGACTACACCCTATCTATACAGGACAGTGTGTTACTAGACTACACCCTATCTATACAGGACAGTGTGTTACTAGACTACACCCTATCTATACAGGACAGTGTGTTACTAGACTACACCCTATCTATACAGGACAGTGTGTTACTAGACTACACCCTATCTATACAGGACAGTGTGTTACTAGACTACACCCTATCTATACAGGACAGTGTGTTACTAGACTACACCCTATCTATACAGGACAGTGTGTTACTAGACTACACCCTATCTATACAGGACAGTGTGTTACTAGACTACACCCTATCTATACAGGACAGTGTGTTACTAGACTACACCCTATCTATACAGGACAGTGTGTTACTAGACTACACCCTATCTATACAGGACAGTGTGTTACTAGACTACACCCTATCTATACAGGACAGTGTGTTACTAGACTACACCCTATCTATACAGGACAGTATGTTACTAGACTACACCCTATCTATACAGGACAGTGTGTTACTAGACTACACCCTATCTATACAGGACAGTATGTTACTAGACTACACCCTATCTATACAGGACAGTGTGTTACCAGACTACACCCTATCTATACAGGACAGTGTGTTACTAGACTACACCCTATCTATACAGGACAGTGTGTTACTAGACTACACCCTATCTATACAGGACAGTATGTTACTAGACTACACCCTATCTATACAGGACAGTGTGTTACTAGACTACACCCTATCTATACAGGACAGTGTGTTACTAGACTACACCCTATCTATACAGGACAGTGTGTTACTAGACTACACCCTATCTATACAGGACAGTGTGTTACTAGACTACACCCTATCTATACAGGACAGTGTATTACTAGACTACACCCTATCTATACAGGACAGTATGTTACTAGACTACACCCTATCTATACAGGACAGTGTGTTACTAGACTACACCCTATCTATACAGGACAGTGTGTTACTAGACTACACCCTATCTATACAGGACAGTGTGTTACTAGACTACACCCTATCTATACAGGACAGTGTGTTACTAGACTACACCCTATCTATACAGGACAGTGTGTTACTAGACTACACCCTATCTATACAGGACAGTGTGTTACTAGACTACACCCTATCTATACAGGACAGTGTGTTACCAGACTACACCCTATCTATACAGGACAGTGTGTTACTAGACTACACCCTATCTATACAGGACAGTGTGTTACTAGACTACACCCTATCTATACAGGACAGTGTGTTACCAGACTACACCCTATCTATACAGGACAGTGTGTTACTAGACTACACCCTATCTATACAGGACAGTGTGTTACTAGACTACACCCTATCTATACAGGACAGTGTGTTACTAGACTACACCCTATCTATACAGGACAGTGTGTTACTAGACTACACCCTATCTATACAGGACAGTGTGTTACCAGACTACACCCTATCTATACAGGACAGTGTGTTACTAGACTACACCCTATCTATACAGGACAGTGTGTTACTAGACTACACCCTATCTATACAGCACAGTGTGTTACCAGACTACACCCTATCTATACAGGACAGTGTGTTACTAGACTACACCCTATCTATACAGGACAGTGTGTTACCAGACTACACCCTATCTATACAGGACAGTGTGTTACCAGACTACACCCTATCTATACAGGACAGTGTGTTACTAGACTACACCCTATCTATACAGGACAGTGTGTTACTAGACTACACCCTATCTATACAGCACAGTGTGTTACTAGACTACACCCTATCTATACAGGACAGTGTGTTACTAGACTACACCCTATCTATACAGGACAGTGTGTTACCAGACTACACCCTATCTATACAGGACAGTGTGTTACTAGACTACACCCTATTTATACAGGACAGTGTGTTACCAGACTACACCCTATCTATACAGGACAGTGTGTTACTAGACTACACCCTATCTATACAGGACAGTGTGTTACTAGACTACACCCTATCTATACAGGACAGTGTGTTACCAGACTACACCCTATCTATACAGGACAGTGTGTTACTAGACTACACCCTATCTATACAGGACAGTATGTTACTAGACTACACCCTATCTATACAGGACAGTGTGTTACCAGACTACACCCTATCTATACAGGACAGTGTGTTACTAGACTACACCCTATCTATACAGGACAGTGTGTTACTAGACTACACCCTATCTATACAGGACAGTGTGTTACCAGACTACACCCTATCTATACAGGACAGTGTGTTACTAGACTACACCCTATCTATACAGGACAGTGTGTTACTAGACTACACCCTATCTATACAGGACAGTGTGTTACCAGACTACACCCTATCTATACAGGACAGTGTGTTACTAGACTACACCCTATCTATACAGGACAGTGTGTTACTAGACTACACCCTATCTATACAGGACAGTGTGTTACTAGACTACACCCTATCTATACAGGACAGTGTGTTACCAGACTACACCCTATCTATACAGGACAGTGTGTTACTAGACTACACCCTATCTATACAGGACAGTGTATTACTAGACTACACCCTATTTATACAGGACAGTATGTTACTAGACTACACCCTATCTATACAGGACAGTGTGTTCCTAGACTACACCCTATCTATACAGGACAGTGTGTTACTAGACTACACCCTATCTATACAGGACAGTGTGTTACTAGACTACACCCTATCTATACAGGACAGTGTGTTACTAGACTACACCCTATCTATATCAATTTTATTTTATTTTATATAGCCCTTCGTACATCAGCTAATATCTCGAAGTGCTGTACAGACACCCAGCCTAAAACCCCAAACAGCTAGTAATGCAGGTGTAGAAGCACGGTGGCTAGGAAAAACTCCCTAGAAAGGCCAAAACCTAGGAAGAAACCTAGAGAGGAACCAGGCTATGAGGGGTGGCCAGTCCTCTTCTGGCTGTGCCGGGTGGAGATTATAACAGAACTATGCCAAGATGTTCAAAAATGTTCATAAGTGACAAGCATGGTCAAATAATAATCATGAATAATTTTCAGTTGGCTTTTCATAGCCGATCATCAAGAGTTGAAAAACAACAGGTCTGGGACAGGTGGCGGTTCCATAACCGCAGGCAGAACAGCTGAAACTGGAATAGCAGCAAGGCCAGGCGGACTGGGGACAGCAAGGAGTCACCACGGGCGGCAGTCCCGACGCATGGTCCTAGGGCCCAGGTCCTCCGAGAGAAAGAAAGAGAGAAGGAGAAAATTAGAGAGAGCCAAGATTTTCAAAATGTTCATAAATGACAAGCATGGTCAAATAATAATCAGGAATAAATCTCAGTTGGCTTTTCATAGCCGATCATTAAGAGTTGAAAACAGCAGGTCTGGGACAGGTAGGGGTTCCGTAACCACAGGCAGAACAGTTGAAACTGGAATAGCAGCAAGGCCAGGCGGACTGGGGACAGCAAGGTGTCATCATGCCCGGTAGTCCTGACGTATGGTCCTAGGGCTCAGGTTCACAGAGAGAAAGAGAGAACGAGAGAATTAGAGAGAGCATACTTAAATTCACACAGGACACTGGATAAGACAGGAGAAGTACTCCAGGTAACCAACCGACCCTAGCCCCCCGACACAAACTACTGCAGCATAAATACTGGAGGCTGAGACAGGAGCGGTCAGGAGACACTGTGGCCCCATCCGAAGAAACCCCCGGACAGGGCCAAATAGGAAGGATATAACCCCACCCACTTTGCCAAAGCACAGCCCCCGCACCACTAGAGGGAAATCCTCAACCACCAACTTACAATCCTGAGACAAGGCCGAGTATAGCCCACAAAGGTCTCCACCACAGCACAAACCAAGGGGGGGCGCCAACCCAGACAGGAAGATCACGTCAGTAACTCAACCCACTCAAGTGACGCACCCCTCCTAGGGACGGCATGAAAGAGCACCAGCAAGCCAGTGACTCAGCCCCTGTAACAGGGTTAGAGGCAGAGAATCCCAGTGGAGAGAGGGGAACCGGCCTGGCAGAGACAGCAAGGGCGGTTCGTTGCTCCAGAGCCTTTCCGTTCACCTTCACACTCCTGGGCCAGGCTACACTCAATCATATGACCTACTGAAGAGATAAGTCTTCAGTAAAGACTTAAAGGTTGAGACCGAGTCTGCGTCTCTCACATGGGTAGGCAGACTGTTCCATAAAAATGGAGATCTATAGGAGAAAGCCCTGCCTCCCGCTGTTTGCTTAGAAATTCTAGGGACAATTAGGAGGCCTGCGTCTTGTGACCGTAGCGTACGTATTGGTATGTACGGCAGGACCAACTCGGAAAGATAGGTAGGAGCAAGCCCATGTAACGCTTTATAGGTTAACAGTAAAACCTTGAAATCAGCCCTTGCCTTAACAGGAAGCCAGTGTAGGGAAGCTAGCACTGGAGTAATATGATCAAATTTCTTGGTTCTAGTCAGGATTCTAGCAGCCGTATTTAGCACTAACTGAAGTTTATTTAGTGCTTTATCCGGGTAGCCGGAAAGTAGAGCATTGCAGTAGTCTAACCTAGAAGTAACAAATGCATGGATTAATTTTTCTGCATCATTTTTGGACAGAAAATTTCTGATTTTTGCAATGTTACGTAGATGGAAAAAAGCTGTCCTTGAAACAGTCTTGATATGTTCGTCAAAAGAGAGATCAGGGTCAAGAGTAACGCCGAGGTCCTTCACAGTTTTATTTGAGACGACTTTACAACCATCAAGATGAATTGTCAGATTTAACAGAAGATCTCTTTGTTTCTTGGGACCTAGAACAAGCATCTCTGTTTTGTCCGAGTTTAAAAGTAGAAAGTTTTCAGCCATCCACTTCCTTATGTCTGAAACACAGGCTTCTAGCGAGGGCAATTTTGGGGCTTCACCATGTTTCATTGAAATGTACAGCTGTGTGTCATCCGCATAGCAGTGAAAGTTAACATTATGTTTTCGAATAACATCCCCAAGAGGTAAAATATATAGTGAAAACAATAGTGGTCCTAAAACGGAACCTTGAGGAACACCGAAATGTACAGTTGATTTGTCAGAGGACAGACCATTCACAGAGACAAACTGATATCTTTCCGACAGGTAAGATCTAAACCAGGCCAGAACTTGTCCGTGTAGACCAATTTGGGTTTCCAGTCTCTCCAAAAGAATGTGGTGATCGATGGTGTCAAAGGCAGCATCTATACAGGACAGTGTGTTACTAGACTACACCCTATCTATACAGGACAGTGTGTTACTAGACTACACCCTATCTATACAGGACAGTGTGTTACTAGACTACACCCTATTTATACAGGACAGTGTGTTACTAGACTACACCCTATCTATACAGGACAGTGTGTTACTAGACTACACCCTATCTATACAGGACAGTGTGTTACTAGACTACACCCTATCTATACAGGACAGTATGTTACTAGACTACACCCTATCTATACAGGACAGTGTGTTACTAGACTACACCCTATCTATACAGGACAGTGTGTTACTAGACTACACCCTATCTATACAGCACAGTGTGTTACTAGACTACACCCTATCTATACAGGACAGTGTGTTACTAGACTACACCCTATCTATACAGGACAGTGTGTTACTAGACTACACCCTATCTATACAGGACAGTGTGTTACTAGACTACACCCTATCTATACAGGACAGTATGTTACTAGACTACACCCTATCTATACAGGACAGTGTGTTACCAGACTACACCCTATCTATACAGGACAGTGTGTTACTAGACTACACCCTATCTATACAGGACAGTGTGTTACTAGACTACACCCTATCTATACAGGACAGTGTGTTACTAGACTACACCCTATCTATACAGGACAGTGTGTTACTAGACTACACCCTATCTATACAGGACAGTGTGTTACTAGACTACACCCTATCTATACAGGACAGTGTGTTACTAGACTACACCCTATCTATACAGGACAGTGTGTTACTAGACTACACCCTATCTATACAGGACAGTGTGTTACTAGACTACACCCTATCTATACAGGACAGTGTGTTACTAGACTACACCCTATCTATACAGGACAGTGTGTTACTAGACTACACCCTATCTATACAGGACAGTGTGTTACTAGACTACACCCTATCTATACAGGACAGTGTGTTACTAGACTACACCCTATCTATACAGGACAGTGTGTTACTAGACTACACCCTATCTATACAGGACAGTGTGTTACTAGACTACACCCTATCTATACAGGACAGTGTGTTACTAGACTACACCCTATCTATACAGGACAGTGTGTTACTAGACTACACCCTATCTATACAGCACAGTGTGTTACTAGACTACACCCTATCTATACAGGACAGTGTGTTACTAGACTACACCCTATCTATACAGGACAGTGTGTTACTAGACTACACCCTATCTATACAGGACAGTGTATTACTAGACTACACCCTATCTATACAGGACAGTGTGTTACTAGACTACACCCTATCTATACAGGACAGTGTGTTACTAGACTACACCCTATCTATACAGGACAGTGTGTTACTAGACTACACCCTATCTATACAGGACAGTGTGTTACTAGACTACACCCTATCTATACAGGACAGTGTGTTACTAGACTACACCCTATCTATACAGGACAGTGTGTTACTAGACTACACCCTATCTATACAGGACAGTGTGTTACCAGACTACACCCTATCTATACAGGACAGTGTGTTACTAGACTACACCCTATCTATACAGGACAGTGTGTTACTAGACTACACCCTATCTATACAGGACAGTGTGTTACTAGACTACACCCTATCTATACAGGACAGTGTGTTACTAGACTACACCCTATCTATACAGCACAGTGTGTTACTAGACTACACCCTATCTATACAGCACAGTGTGTTACTAGACTACACCCTATCTATACAGGACAGTGTGTTACTAGACTACACCCTATTTATACAGGACAGTGTGTTACTAGACTACACCCTATTTATACAGGACAGTGTGTTACTAGACTACACCCTATCTATACAGGACAGTGTGTTACTAGACTACACCCTATCTATACAGGACAGTGTGTTACTAGACTACACCCTATCTATACAGGACAGTGTGTTACCAGACTACACCCTATCTATACAGCACAGTGTGTTACTAGACTACACCCTATCTATACAGGACAGTGTGTTACTAGACTACACCCTATCTATACAGGACAGTGTGTTACCAGACTACACCCTATCTATACAGGACAGTGTGTTACTAGACTACACCCTATCTATACAGGACAGTGTGTTACTAGACTACACCCTATCTATACAGGACAGTGTGTTACTAGACTACACCCTATCTATACAGGACAGTGTGTTACTAGACTACACCCTATCTATACAGGACAGTGTGTTACTAGACTACACCCTATCTATACAGGACAGTGTGTTACTAGACTACACCCTATCTATACAGGACAGTGTGTTACTAGACTACACCCTATCTATACAGGACAGTGTGTTACTAGACTACACCCTATCTATACAGGACAGTGTGTTACTAGACTACACCCTATCTATACAGGACAGTGTGTTACTAGACTACACCCTATCTATACAGGACAGTGTGTTACTAGACTACACCCTATCTATACAGGACAGTGTGTTACTAGCCTACACCCTATTTATACAGGACAGTATGTTACTAGACTACACCCTATCTATACAGGACAGTGTGTTACTAGACTACACCCTATCTATACAGGACAGTGTGTTACTAGACTACACCCTATCTATACAGGACAGTGTGTTACTAGACTACACCCTATCTATACAGGACAGTGTGTTACTAGACTACACCCTATCTATACAGGACAGTGTGTTACTAGACTACACCCTATCTATACAGGACAGTGTGTTACTAGACTACACCCTATCTATACAGGACAGTGTGTTACTAGACTACACCCTATCTATACAGCACAGTGTGTTACTAGACTACACCCTATCTATACAGCACAGTGTGTTACTAGACTACACCCTATCTATACAGGACAGTGTGTTACTAGACTACACCCTATCTATACAGGACAGTGTGTTACTAGACTACACCCTATTTATACAGGACAGTGTGTTACTAGACTACACCCTATCTATACAGGACAGTGTGTTACTAGACTACACCCTATCTATACAGGACAGTGTGTTACTAGACTACACCCTATCTATACAGGACAGTGTGTTACCAGACTACACCCTATCTATACAGCACAGTGTGTTACTAGACTACACCCTATCTATACAGGACAGTGTGTTACTAGACTACACCCTATCTATACAGGACAGTGTGTTACCAGACTACACCCTATCTATACAGGACAGTGTGTTACTAGACTACACCCTATCTATACAGGACAGTGTGTTACTAGACTACACCCTATCTATACAGGACAGTGTGTTACTAGACTACACCCTATCTATACAGGACAGTGTGTTACTAGACTACACCCTATCTATACAGGACAGTGTGTTACTAGACTACACCCTATCTATACAGGACAGTGTGTTACTAGACTACACCCTATCTATACAGGACAGTGTGTTACTAGACTACACCCTATCTATACAGGACAGTGTGTTACTAGACTACACCCTATCTATACAGGACAGTGTGTTACTAGACTACACCCTATCTATACAGGACAGTGTGTTACTAGACTACACCCTATCTATACAGGACAGTGTGTTACTAGACTACACCCTATCTATACAGGACAGTGTGTTACTAGCCTACACCCTATTTATACAGGACAGTATGTTACTAGACTACACCCTATCTATACAGGACAGTGTGTTACTAGACTACACCCTATCTATACAGGACAGTGTGTTACTAGACTACACCCTATCTATACAGGACAGTGTGTTACTAGACTACACCCTATCTATACAGGACAGTGTGTTACTAGACTACACCCTATCTATACAGGACAGTGTGTTACTAGACTACACCCTATCTATACAGGACAGTGTGTTACTAGACTACACCCTATCTATACAGGACAGTGTGTTACTAGACTACACCCTATCTATACAGGACAGTGTGTTACCAGACTACACCCTATCTATACAGGACAGTGTGTTACTAGACTACACCCTATCTATACAGGACAGCTTGTGTTACTAGACTACACCCTATCTATACAGCACAGTGTGTTACTAGACTACACCCTATCTATACAGGACAGTTGGGGCTGCTGTTCACCAGTAAGGTCCTGAGGGTGGAGAACCAAGAGAACCGGAGGCGCCAGGGGACCAAGGAGCGAGGCCAGCCCAGGCAGGACATCACCTTCTGGGTGTCAGAGGCACCGCGCTGGGGGGTCATCGTCAACACAGCCCTGGGGAACGGCAGTGTCAGCTCCTTCACTCAGGGTAGGACCAGGACGACTGGACTGGGAGATTCTATATCTGACTCATGTATTGCTTATAATCCATGATCAACATTCTCTAATGTCTGGAGTTATATTTTGGGAGATTACGTTTTGATGGACTCAAAACTGGTGGGAAGGTGGGAAAACGTCTAATGTCAGATGGTATTCAGACCTCACTTTCTCTCTCTCAGATGATATCAACCAGAGAAGGATCTGTTATATTCTTTCTGCTCGAGTCAACTCTACCAGTGATGTGTTCTACTTCACCGTCCAATACAACGGTAAGGCCTCTCTCTCTCTCTCTCTCTCTCTCTCTCTCTCTCTCTCTCTCTCTCTCTCTCTCTCTCTCTCTCTCTCTCTCTCTCTCTCTCTCTCTCTCTCTCTCTCTCTCTCTCTCTCTCTCTCTCTCTCTCTCTCTCTCTCTCTCTCTCTCTCTCTCTCTCTCTCTCTACTCTCTCTCTCCCTCTCTCTCTCTCTCTGTCTCTCTCTCTCTCTCTCCCTCTCTGTCCTCTCTCTCTCTCTCTCTCTCTCTCTCTACTCTCTCTCTCCCTCTCTGTCCTCTCTCTCTCTACTCTCTCTCTCTCTCTACTCTCTCTCTCTCCACTCTCTCTCTCTCTCTGTGTCTTCTCTTTCTCTCTCCGTGTCTCTCTCTGTCTCTGTCTCTCTCTCTCTCTCTCTCTCTCTCTGTGTCTCTCTCAATTTCAATTAAATAAAATTTAAGGGCTTTATTGGCATGGGAAACATGTGTTAACATTGCCAAAGCAAGTGAAGCAGATAATAAACAAAAGTGAAATATCCAATAAAATCTAAAGTAAACATTACACTCACATAAATTTAAAAATAACAAAGACATTTCAAATGTCATATTATGTCGATATAGGGTGTTGTAACGATGGGCAAATAGTTCAAGTACAAAAGGGAAAATAAATAAACATAAATATGGGTTGTATTTACAATGGTGTTTGTTCTTCACTGGTTGCCCTTTTCTTGTGGCAAAAGGTCACAGATCTTGCTGCTGTGATGGCACACTGTGGTATTTCACCCAGTAGATATGGGAGTTTATCAACAAAAAAAATCATGATTTGGTTGGGTCTAATTGTGTTGCTGTCCTGGGGCTCTGTGGGGTGTGTTTGTGTTTGTGATCAGAGCCCCAGGACCAGCTTGCTTAGGGGACTCTTCTCCAGGTTCATCTGGCTTTGTTATGGAAGGTTTGGGAATCGCTTCCTTCTAGGTGGTTGTAGAATTTAACGTCTCTTTTCTGGATTTTGATAATTAGCGGGTATCGGCCTAATTCTACTCTGCATTATTTGGTGTTTTACGTTGTACACGGAGGATATTTTTGCAGAATTCTGCATGCAGAGTCTCAATTTGGTCCCATTTTGTGAATTCTTGGTTGGTGAGCGGACCCCAGACCTCACAACCATAAAGGGCAATGGGTTCTATAACTGATTCAAGTATTTTTAGCCAGATCCTAATTGGTATGTCAAATTCGATGTTCCTTTTGATGGCAAAGAAGGCCCTTCTTGCCTTGTCTCTCAGATCGTTCACAGCTTTGTGGAAGTTACCTGTGGCGCTGATGTTTAGGCCAAGGTATGTGTAGTTTTGTGTGTGCTCTAGGGCAACGATGTCTAGATGGAATTTGTATTTGAGGTCCTGGCAGCTGGACCTTTTTTGGAACACCGTTATTTTGGTCTTACTGAGATCCACTGTCAGGGCCCAGGTCTGTCAGGGCCCAGGTCTGTCAGGGCCCAGGTCTGACAGAATCTGTGCAGAAGATCTAGGTGCTGCTGTAAGGCCCTCCTTGGTTGGGGACAGAAGCACCAGATCATCAGCAAACAGTAGACCTTTGACTTCAGATTCTAGTACTAGTATTCTAGTAGGGTGAGAACGGGTGCTGCAGACTGTTCTAGTGCCCTCGCTAATTCACTGATATAATGTATATGTTGAAGAGGGTGGGGCTTAAGCTGCATCCCTGTCTCACCCCCCGGCCCTGTCTCACCCCCGGCCCTGTGGAAAGAAATGTGTGTTTTTTGCCATTTTTATCCGCACACTTGTTGGTGTTCATGGATTTTATAGTATGTTTTACCCCCAACACCACTTTCCATCAATTTGTATAGCAGACCCTCATGCCAAATTGAGTCGAAGGCTTTTTAGAAATCAACAAAGCTTGAGAAGACTTTGTCTTTGTTTTGGTTTGTTTGTTTGTCAGTTAGGGTGTGCAGGGTGAATACGTGGTCTGTCACACTGTAATTTGGTAAAAAGACAATTTGACATTTGCTCAGTACATTGTTTTCACTGAGGAAATGTACGAGTCTGCTGTTAATGATAATGCAGAGGATTTTCCCAAGGTTGCTGTTGACGCATATCCCATGGTAGTTATTGGGGTCAAATTTGTCTCCACTTTTGTAGATTGGGGTGATCAGTCCTTGGTTCCAAATTTTGGGGAAGATACCAGAGCTGAGGATGATGTTAAAGGGTTTAAGTATTTAAGCCAAATGGAATTAGTGGTCTGTATATTTTATAATTTCATTGAGGATACCATCAACACCACAGGCCTTTTTGGGTTGGAGGGTTTGTATTTTGTCCTGTAGTTCATTCAATGTAAATGGAGAATTGTGTGGGTTCAGGTAGTCTTTAATAGTTGATTCTATTAGTGGTTTTTCTTCTTGTTTGTTGCCCAAAATGAGGCCAGTTTGAAAAGAATGTTGCATTCTTTGCAGCTTTTGCACCTCATTGAGAAGAGCAAACGACCAATCAACTCTTTGTTTATTTACCAATTATTTCTTTATTTAGACAGCTGTTGGGACTCTGGTGTAATGTTGATCTGAAGTTCTCAGCCATCTCACGCTTTGAGACTGACTTTAGTACGTTCCTTTATTTAACTAGGCAAGTCAATAGACTGAATCAACGGCCATTTTGGTTCTAATGCATGGTGTCCTCTACTATTATCAAAGATGTTTTAAATTAACCCAAGATAGACCACAGCCTGTAGTTTCTAATAGGAGAAAATGAATCATAGTGGGCAGAACAAGCAAGGAGGTGGGCGGAGCCAAGAACGAGCTAGCAAGATCTTATTGGCGCATTCTAGCGTGTACACTACATGAACATAAGTATGTGGACAGCTGCTCGTCCGAGTATCTCATTCCAAAAAATGGTCATTAATATGGAGTTGGTCCCCTCTTTGCTGCTGTAACAGCCTCCACTCTTCTGGGAAGGCTTTCCACTAGATGTTGGAACATTGCTGCTATAACAGCCTCCACTCTTCTGGGAAGGCTTTCCACTAGATGTTGGAACATTGCTGCTATAACAGCCTCCACTCTTCTGGAAGGCTTCCACTAGATGTTGGAACATTGCTGCTATAACAGCCTCCACTCTTCTGGGAAGGCTTTCCACTAGATGTTGGAACATTGCTGCTATAACAGCCTCCACTCTTCTGGGAAGGCTTTCCACTAGATGTAGGAACATTGCTGCTATAACAACCTCCACTCTTCTGGGAAGGCTTTCCACTAGATGTTGGAACATTGCTGCTATAACAGCCTCCACTCTTCAGGGAAGGCTTTCCACTAGATGTTGGAACATTGCTGCGGGCACTTGCTTCCATTCAGCCACAAAAGCATTAGTGAGGTCGGGCACTGATGTTTGGCGATTAGGCCTGGCTCACAGTCGGCGTTTCAATTCATCCCAAAGGTGTTCAATGGGGTTGAGGGCAGGGCTCTGTGCAGGCCTGTCATGTTCTTCCACACCGAACTCGACAAACCATTTCTATATGGACCTTGCTTTGTGCACAGGGGCATTGTCATGCTGAAACAGGAAAGGGCCTTCCCCAAACTGTTGCCACAAAGTTAGAAGCACAGAATGGTCTAGAATGTCATTGTATGCTGTAGCATTAAGATTTCCCTTCACTGGAACTAAGGAGCCCGAACCATGAAAAACAGCCCAAGACCATTATTCCTCCTCCACCAAACTTTACAGTCGGCACTATGCATTGGGGCAGGTAGCGTTCTCCTGGCATCCGCCAAACCCAGATTCGTCCGTCGGACTGTCAGATGGTGAAGTGTGATTCATCACTCCAGAGAACGCGTTTCCACTGCTCCAGAGTCCAATGGTGGCGAGCTTTACACCTCTCCAGTTGACATTTGGCATTGCTCATGGTGATCTAATGCTTGTGTGTGGCTGCTCGGCCATGGAAACCCATTTCATGAAGCTCCCGACGAACCGTTATTGTGCTGACGTTGCTTCCAGAGACAGTTTGGAACTCGGTAGTTAGTGTTGCAACCGATTTTTACACGCTTCAGCACTCGACGGTCCCGTTCTGTGAGCTTGTGTGGTCTACCACTTCGCTGCTGAGCCGTTGTTGCTCCTAGACGTTTCCACTTCACAATAACAGCACTTACAGTTGACCGGGGCAGTTGACCGGGGCAGCTCTAGCGGGTCAAAACATTTGACAAACTGACTTGTTGGAAAGGTGGCATCCTATGACGATGCCACGTTGAAAGTCACTCTTCAGTAAGGCCATTCTACTGGCAATGTTTGTCTATGGAGATTGCATGGTGTTGCGCTTGATTTGATACACCTGTCAGACACGGGTGTGGCTGAAATAGCTGAATCCACTTTTGTATATATAGTGTATTTGGATACTTTCGTTAGGCAAAGCCTTTTCTGTGAATTGTTTGCCTTTGTACTCCTAAACAACAAATGTATTTAAAACTTTTGACCAAAGGGTAAAGTCTACAAAACGTAGTCCACTGTGTTCGTAACAGAATGTAGGTTTGGGAAGAGGAAACTGTATTGACATCAATCGATGAGAAAATGAGCAGAATGTCGGACAAAATCCACCTCGCTCCAGCTATTCCCACTGCCGGCCACTGGGCTTCCTCTCGTCACATCTGGTGAAACATGGCTCCTTGTTCAATCTGTGCTAAAATGCTCCACTTGCCAGGAGGAAACCGTGTGACCCAGCAGCCATTCCGGGTCCAGTGGGCCTGGGTTTCCATGGAGACACGGCTCTACACGG
>NC_074675.1:58205039-58312539 GCF_029448725.1 Salvelinus fontinalis
TCCCACATTAAACCTATATAATAATATAATGTTACCTCCCACATTAACCCTATATAATAATATAATGTTACCTCCCACATTAACCCTATATAATAATATAATGTTACCTCCCACATTAAACCTATATAATAATATAATGTTACCTCCCACATTAAACCTATATAATAATATAATGTTACCTCCCACATTAAACCTATATAATAATATAATGTTACCTCCCACATTAAACCTATATAAAAATATAATGTTACCTCCCACATTAACCCTATATAATAATATAATGTTACCTCCCACATTAACCCTATATAATAATATAATGTTACCTCCCACATTAACCCTATATAATAATATAATGTTACCTCCCACATTATACCTATATAATAATATAATGTTACCTCCCACATTATACCTATATAATAATATAATGTTACCTCCCACATTATACCTATATAATAATATAATGTTACCTCCCACATTATACCTATATAATAATATAATGTTACCTCCCACATTATACCTATATAATAATATAATCGACATGTTACCTCCCACATTAACCCTATATAATAATATAATGTTACCTCCCACATTAACCCTATATAATAATATAATGTTACCTCCCACATTAAACCTATATAATAATATAATGTTACCTCCCACATTAACCCTATATAATAATATAATGTTACCTCCCACATTAACCCTATATAATAATATAATGTTACCTCCCACATTAAACCTATATAATAATATAATGTTACCTCCCACATTAAACCTATATAATAATATAATGTTACCTCCCACATTAAACCTATATAATAATATAATGTTACCTCCCACATTAAACCTATATAATAATATAATGTTACCTCCCACATTAACCCTATATAATAATATAATGTTACCTCCCACATTAACCCTATATAATAATATAATGTTACCTCCCACATTAACCCTATATAATAATAGAATGTTACCTCCCACATTATACCTATATAATAATATAATGTTACCTCCCACATTATACCTATATAATAATATAATGTTACCTCCCACATTATACCTATATAATAATATAATGTTACCTCCCACATTATACCTATATAATAATATAATGTTACCTCCCACATTATACCTATATAATAATATAATCGACATGTTACCTCCCACATTAACCCTATATAATAATATAATGTTACCTCCCACATTAACCCTATATAATAATATAATGTTACCTCCCACATTAAACCTATATAATAATATAATGTTACCTCCCACATTAACCCTATATAATAATATAATGTTACCTCCCACATTAAACCTATATAATAATATAATGTTACCTCCCACATTAACCCTATATAATAATATAATGTTACCTCCCACATTAACCCTATATAATAATATAATGTTACCTCCCACATTAAACCTATATAATAATATAATGTTACCTCCCACATTATACCTATATAATAATATAATGTTACCTCCCACATTATACCTATATAATAAGATAATGTTACCTCCCACATTATACCTATATAATAATATAATGTTACCTCCCACATTAACCCTATATAATAATATAATGTTACCTCCCACATTAACCCTATATAATAATATAATGTTACCTCCCACATTATACCTATATAATAATATAATGTTACCTCCCACATTAACCCTATATAATAATATAATGTTACCTCCCACATTAACCCTATATAATAATATAATGTTACCTCCCACATTAAACCTATATAATAATATAATGTTACCTCCCACATTAAACCTATATAATAATATAATGTTACCTCCCACATTAACCCTATATAATAATATAATGTTACCTCCCACATTAAACCTATATAATAATATAATGTTACCTCCCACATTAACCCTATATAATAATATAATGTTACCTCCCACATTAAACCTATATAATAATATAATGTTACCTCCCACATTAAACCTATATAATAATATCATGTTACCTCCCACATTAAACCTATATAATAATATAATCTTACCTCCCACATTATACCTATATAATAATATAATGTTACCTCCCACATTAACCCTATATAATAATATGTTACCTCCCACATTAACCCTATATAATAATATAATGTTACCTCCCACATTAACCCTATATAATAATATAATGTTACCTCCCACATTAACCCTATATAATAATATAATGTTACCTCCCACATTAAACCTATATAATAATATAATGTTACCTCCCACATTAAACCTATATAATAATATCATGTTACCTCCCACATTAAACCTATATAATAATATAATCTTACCTCCCACATTATACCTATATAATAATATAATGTTACCTCCCACATTAACCCTATATAATAATATAATGTTACCTCCCACATTAACCCTATATAATAATATGTCACCTCCCACATTAAACCTATATAATAATATAATGTTACCTCCCACATTAACCCTATATAATAATATAATGTTACCTCCCACATTAAACCTATATAATAATATGTTACCTCCCACATTAAACCTATATAATATAATCGACATGTTACCTCCCACATTATACCTATATAATAATATAATGTTACCTCCCACATTAACCCTATATAATAATATAATGTTACCTCCCACATTAACCCTATATAATAATATAATGTTACCTCCCACATTAAACCTATATAATAATATAATGTTACCTCCCACATTAAACCTATATAATAATATAATCGACATGTTACCTCCCACATTATACCTATATAATAATATAATGTTACCTCCCACATTAACCCTATATAATAATATAATGTTACCTCCCACATTAACCCTATATAATAATATAATGTTACCTCCCACATTAACCCTATATAATAATATAATGTTACCTCCCACATTAACCCTATATAATAATATAATGTTACCTCCCACATTAAACCTATATAATAATATAATGTTACCTCCCACATTAAACCTATATAATAATATAATCGACATGTTACCTCCCACATTATACCTATATAATAATATAATGTTACCTCCCACATTAACCCTATATAATAATATAATGTTACCTCCCACATTAACCCTATATAATAATATAATGTTACCTCCCACATTAACCCTATATAATAATATAATGTTACCTCCCACATTAACCCTATATAATAATATAATGTTACCTCCCACATTAAACCTATATAATAATATAATGTTACCTCCCACATTAAACCTATATAATATAATCGACATGTTACCTCCCACATTATACCTATATAATAATATAATGTTACCTCCCACATTAAACCTATATAATAATATCATGTTACCTCCCACATTAAACCTATATAATAATATAATCTTACCTCCCACATTATACCTATATAATAATATAATGTTACCTCCCACATTAACCCTATATAATAATATAATGTTACCTCCCACATTAACCCTATATAATAATATAATGTTACCTCCCACATTAAACCTATATAATAATATAATGTTACCTCCCACATTAACCCTATATAATAATATAATGTTACCTCCCACATTAACCCTATATAATATAATGTTACCTCCCACATTAAACCTATATAATAATATGTTACCTCCCACATTAAACCTATATAATAATATAATCGACATGTTACCTCCCACATTATACCTATATAATAATATAATGTTACCTCCCACATTAACCCTATATAATAATATAATGTTACCTCCCACATTAAACCTATATAATAATATAATGTTACCTCCCACATTAAACCTATATAATATAATCGACATGTTACCTCCCACATTATACCTATATAATAATATAATGTTACCTCCCACATTAACCCTATATAATAATATAATGTTACCTCCCACATTAACCCTATATAATAATATAATGTTACCTCCCACATTATACCTATATAATAATATGTTACATCCCACATTAACCCTATATAATAATATAATGTTACCTCCCACATTAACCCTATATAATAATATAATCGACATGTTACCTCCCACATTATACCTATATAATAATATAATGTTACCTCCCACATTAAACCTATATAATAATATAATGTTACCTCCCACATTAACCCTATATAATAATATAATGTTACCTCCCACATTAACCCTATATAATAATATAATCGACATGTTACCTCCCACATTAACCCTATATAATAATATAATGTTACCTCCCACATTAACCCTATATAATAATATAATGTTACCTCCCACATTAAACCTATATAATAATATATTGTTACCTCCCACATTAACCCTATATAATAATATAATGTTACCTCCCACATTAACCCTATATAATAATATAATGTTACCTCCCACATTAACCCTATATAATAATATAATGTTACCTCCCACATTATACCTATATAATAATATAATGTTACCTCCCACATTAAACCTATATAATAATATAATGTTACCTCCCACATTAACCCTATATAATAATATAATGTTACCTCCCACATTAACCCTATATAATAATATAATGTTACCTCCCACATTAAACCTATATAATAATATAATGTTACCTCCCACATTAAACCTAAATAATAATATAATGTTACCTCCCACATTAAACCTATATAATAATATAATGTTACCTCCCACATTAACCCTATATAATAATATAATGTTACCTCCCACATTAACCCTATATAATAATATAATGTTACCTCCCACATTAACCCTATATAATAATATAATGTTACCTCCCACATTAACCCTATATAATAATATAATGTTACCTCCCACATTAACCCTATATAATAATATAATGTTACCTCCCACATTAACCCTATATAATAATATAATCGACATGTTACCTCCAATAATATAATGTATATAGACCTATATATAATAATATAATGTATATATACCTATATATAATAATATAATGTATATATACCTATATATAATGATATAATGTATATATACCTATATATAATGATATGTTACCTCCCACATGGGTTTGATTCCCTCTTTAAACAGGTGGAAGTCAGAGTGGCCAGTCAGATCTCCCGGTCGCACCAGGTGACTGTAAAACTTCCAGAACTGCTCCACCTGGCAACCAATCACACGATTACTAGTGGTGTGTGTGTGTGTGTGATGCGTGCTAGTGGTGGTGGTGTGTGTGTGTGATGCGTGCTAGTGGTGGTGTGTGTGTGTGTGTGTGTGATGCGTGCTAGTGGTGGGGTGTGTGTGTGTGTGATGCGTGCTAGTGGTGGTGTGTGTGTGTGTGTGATGCGTGCTAGTGGTGGTGTGTGTGTGTGTGTGATGCGTGCTAGTGGTGGTGTGTGTGTGTGTGTGATGCGTGCTAGTGGTGGTGTGTGTGTGTGTGTGAGATGCGTGCTAGTGGTGGTGTGTGTGTGTGTGTGTGATGCGTGCTAGTGGTGGTGTGTGTGTGTGTGTGTGTGATGCGTGCTAGTGGTGGTGTGTGTGTGTGTGTGTGTGATGCGTGCTAGTGGTGGTGTGTGTGTGTGTGTGTGTGATGCGTGCTAGTGGTGGTGTGTGTGTGTGTGTGTGTGATGCGTGCTAGTGGTGGTGTGTGTGTGTGTGTGTGTGATGCGTGCTAGTGGTGGTGTGTGTGTGTGTGTGTGTGATGCGTGCTAGTGGTGGTGTGTGTGTGTGTGTGTGATGCGTGCTAGTGGTGGTGTGTGTGTGTGTGTGTGTGATGCGTGCTAGTGGTGGTGTGTGTGTGTGTGTGTGTGATGCGTGCTAGTGGTGGTGTGTGTGTGTGTGTGTGATGCGTGCTAGTGGTGGTGTGTGTGTGTGTGTGTGTGTGATGCGTGCTAGTGGTGGTGTGTGTGTGTGTGTGTGTGATGCGTGCTAGTGGTGGTGTGTGTGTGTGTGTGTGTGATGCGTGCTAGTGGTGGTGTGTGTGTGTGTGTGTGTGATGCGTGCTAGTGGTGGTGTGTGTGTGTGTGTGTGTGATGCGTGCTAGTGGTGGTGTGTGTGTGTGTGTGTGTGATGCGTGCTAGTGGTGGTGTGTGTGTGTGTGTGTGTGATGCGTGCTAGTGGTGGTGTGTGTGTGTGTGTGTGTGATGCGTGCTAGTGGTGGTGTGTGTGTGTGTGTGTGTGATGCGTGCTAGTGGTGGTGTGTGTGTGTGTGTGTGTGATGCGTGCTAGTGGTGGTGTGTGTGTGTGTGATGCGTGCTAGTGGTGGTGTGTGTGTGTGTGTGTGATGCGTGCTAGTGGTGGTGTGTGTGTGTGTGTGTGTGATGCGTGCTAGTGGTGGTGTGTGTGTGTGTGTGTGTGATGCGTGCTAGTGGTGGTGTGTGTGTGTGTGTGTGTGATGCGTGCTAGTGGTGGTGTGTGTGTGTGTGTGTGTGTGTGTGATGCGTGCTAGTGGTGGTGTGTGTGTGTGTGTGATGCGTGCTAGTGGTGGTGTGTGTGTGTGTGTGTGTGATGCGTGCTAGTGGTGGTGTGTGTGTGTGTGTGTGTGTGTGTGATGCGTGCTAGTGGTGGTGTGTGTGTGTGTGTGTGTGATGCGTGCTAGTGGTGGTGTGTGTGTGTGTGTGATGCGTGCTAGTGGTGGTGTGTGTGTGTGTGTGAGATGCGTGCTAGTGGTGGTGTGTGTGTGTGTGTGTGATGCGTGCTAGTGGTGGTGTGTGTGTGTGTGTGTGATGCGTGCTAGTGGTGGTGTGTGTGTGTGTGTGTGTGATGCGTGCTAGTGGTGGTGTGTGTGTGTGTGTGTGTGATGCGTGCTAGTGGTGGTGTGTGTGTGTGTGTGTGTGTGTGATGCGTGCTAGTGGTGGTGTGTGTGTGTGTGTGTGTGTGTGTGATGCGTGCTAGTGGTGGTGTGTGTGTGTGTGTGTGTGTGTGTGTGTGTGTGTGATGCGTGCTAGTGGTGGTGTGTGTGTGTGTGTGTGTGTGTGATGCGTGCTAGTGGTGGTGGTGTGTGTGTGTGTGATGCGTGCTAGTGGTGGTGGTGTGTGTGTGTGTGTGTGTGTGATGCGTGCTAGTGGTGGTGTGTGTGTGTGTGTGTGATGCGTGCTAGTGGTGGTGTGTGTGTGTGTGTGTGATGCGTGCTAGTGGTGGTGTGTGTGTGTGTGTGTGATGCGTGCTAGTGGTGGTGTGTGTGTGTGTGTGTGATGCGTGCTAGTGGTGGTGTGTGTGTGTGTGTGATGCGTGCTAGTGGTGGTGTGTGTGTGTGTGTGTGTGATGCGTGCTAGTGGTGGTGTGTGTGTGTGTGTGTGTGATGCGTGCTAGTGGTGGTGTGTGTGTGTGTGTGTGTGATGCGTGCTAGTGGTGGTGTGTGTGTGTGTGTGTGTGATGCGTGCTAGTGGTGGTGTGTGTGTGTGTGTGTGTGATGCGTGCTAGTGGTGGTGTGTGTGTGTGTGTGTGTGATGCGTGCTAGTGGTGGTGTGTGTGTGTGTGTGTGAGATGCGTGCTAGTGGTGGTGTGTGTGTGTGTGTGTGTGAGATGCGTGCTAGTGGTGGTGTGTGTGTGTGTGTGATGCGTGCTAGTGGTGGTGTGTGTGTGTGTGTGTGATGCGTGCTAGTGGTGGTGTGTGTGTGTGTGTGTGATGCGTGCTAGTGGTGGTGTGTGTGTGTGTGTGTGATGCGTGCTAGTGGTGGTGTGTGTGTGTGTGTGTGAGATGCGTGCTAGTGGTGGTGTGTGTGTGTGTGTGTGTGATGCGTGCTAGTGGTGGTGTGTGTGTGTGTGTGTGTGATGCGTGCTAGTGGTGGTGTGTGTGTGTGTGTGTGTGTGATGCGTGCTAGTGGTGGTGTGTGTGTGTGTGTGTGATGCGTGCTAGTGGTGGTGTGTGTGTGTGTGATGCGTGCTAGTGGTGGTGTGTGTGTGTGTGTGTGATGCGTGCTAGTGGTGGTGTGTGTGTGTGTGTGTGATGCGTGCTAGTGGTGGTGTGTGTGTGTGTGATGCGTGCTAGTGGTCGTGGTGTGTGTGTGTGTGATGCGTGCTAGTGGTGTGTGTGTGTGTGTGTGTGATGCGTGCTAGTGGTGGTGTGTGTGTGTGTGTGTGATGCGTGCTAGTGGTGGTGTGTGTGTGTGTTAGTAGTGGTGTGTGTGTGTGTTAGTAGTGGTGTGTGTGTGGTGTGTATAGTGTGTGTGTGTGTGTGTGTGATGTGTGTAGTGGTGGTGTACTGACCGATGCCACCGTGCCGATCTGTCTGATGTTCTGTTCATAACTCTGTGTGTTGGCGGGCCGGGACGGAGTCCTCCGAGAATACCACAAGGTATAGTTATACTGTAGAGGATGCTCCCCTGCTGCAGGACTCACCGTCTGACACACACACACACACACACACACAGTATGAGGCATTAGATACAACAGTATATATATATATATAACACACACAAATCACATTTTATTAGTCACATACACATGGTTAGCAGTGTGAGTTAATGCAAGTGTAGCGAAATGCACACGCATATACACACGAGGCATTAGTTACAACAGTCAGTATATGAGGCATTAGTTACAACAGTCAGTACACGAGGCATTAGTTACAACAGTCAGTACACGAGGCATTAGTTACAACAGTCAGTACACGAGGCATTAGTTACAACACGAGGCATTAGTTACAACAGTCAGTATACGGCATTAGTTACAACAGTCAGTACACGAGGCATTAGTTACAACAGTCAGTACACGAGGCATTAGTTACAACAGTCAGTATACGGCATTAGTTACAACAGTCAGTATACGAGGCATTAGTTACAACAGTCAGTATACGAGGCATTAGTTACAACAGTCAGTATATGAGGCATTAGTTACAACAGTCAGTATACGAGGCATTAGTTACAACAGTCAGTATACGAGGCATTAGTTACAACAGTCAGTATACGAGGCATTAGTTACAACAGTCAGTACACGAGGCATTAGTTACAACAGTCAGTACACGAGGCATTAGTTACAACAGTCAATACACGAGGCATTAGTTACAACAGTCAGTACATGAGGCATTAGTTACAACAGTCAGTATACGAGGCATTAGTTACAACAGTCAGTATACGAGGCATTAGTTACAACAGTCAGTATACGAGGCATTAGTTACAACAGTCAGTATATGAGGCATTAGTTACAACAGTCAGTACACGAGGCATTAGTTACAACAGTCAGTATACGAGGCATTAGTTACAACAGTCAGTACACGAGGCATTAGTTACAACATGAGGCATTAGTTACAACAGTCAGTATATGAGGCATTAGTTACAACAGTCAGTACACGAGGCATTAGTTACAACACGAGGCATTAGTTACAACAGTCAGTACACGAGGCATTAGTTACAACAGTCAGTATATGAGGCATTAGTTACAACAGTCAGTACACGAGGCATTAGTTACAACACGAGGCATTAGTTACAACAGTCAGTACACGAGGCATTAGTTACAACAGTCAGTAAATGAGGCATTAGTTACAACAGTCAGTACACGAGGCATTAGTTACAACAGTCAGTACACGAGGCATTAGTTACAACACGAGGCATTAGTTACAACAGTCAGTATACGAGGCATTAGTTACAACAGTCAGTACACGAGGCATTAGTTACAACAGTCAGTACACGAGGCATTAGTTACAACAGTCAGTACACGAGGCATTAGTTACAACAGTCAGTACACGAGGCATTAGTTACAACAGTCAGTACACGAGGCATTAGTTACAACAGTCAGTACACGAGGCATTAGTTACAACAGTCAGTACACGAGGCATTAGTTACAACAGTCAGTATACGAGGCATTAGTTACAACAGTCAGTACACGAGGCATTAGTTATAACAGTCAGTACACGAGGCATTAGTTACAACAGTCAGTACACGAGGCATTAGTTACAACAGTCAGTACACGAGGCATTAGTTACAACAGTCAGTACACGAGGCATTAGTTACAACACGAGGCATTAGTTACAACAGTCAGTACACGAGGCATTAGTTACAACAGTCAGTACACGAGGCATTAGTTACAACAGTCAGTACACGAGGCATTAGTTACAACAGTCAGTACACGAGGCATTAGTTACAACAGTCAGTATACGAGGCATTAGTTACAACAGTCAGTACACGAGGCATTAGTTATAACAGTCAGTACACGAGGCATTAGTTACAACAGTCAGTACACGAGGCATTAGTTACAACAGTCAGTACACGAGGCATTAGTTACAACAGTCAGTACACGAGGCATTAGTTACAACAGTCAGTACACGAGGCATTAGTTACAACACGAGGCATTAGTTACAACAGTCAGTACACGAGGCATTAGTTACAACAGTCAGTACACGAGGCATTAGTTACAACAGTCAGTACACGAGGCATTAGTTACAACAGTCAGTACACGAGGCATTAGTTACAACAGTCAGTACACGAGGCATTAGTTACAACAGTCAGTACACGAGGCATTAGTTACAACAGTCAGTACACGAGGCATTAGTTACAACAGTCAGTACACGAGGCATTAGTTACAACACGAGGCATTAGTTACAACAGTCAGTACACGAGGCATTAGTTACAACAGTCAGTACACGAGGCATTAGTTACAACAGTCAGTACACGAGGCATTAGTTACAACAGTCAGTACACGAGGCATTAGTTACAACAGTCAGTACACGAGGCATTAGTTACAACAGTCAGTACACGAGGCATTAGTTACAACAGTCAGTACACGAGGCATTAGTTACAACAGTCAGTACACGAGGCATTAGTTACAACAGTCAGTACACGAGGCATTAGTTACAACAGTCAGTACACGAGGCATTAGTTACAACAGTCAGTACACGAGGCATTAGTTACAACAGTCAGTACACGAGGCATTAGTTACAACAGTCAGTACACGAGGCATTAGTTACAGTCAGTACACGAGGCATTAGTTACAACACGAGGCATTAGTTACAACAGTCAGTACACGAGGCATTAGTTACAACAGTCAGTACACGAGGCATTAGTTACAACAGTCAGTACACGAGGCATTAGTTACAACAGTCAGTACACGAGGCATTAGTTACAACAGTCAGTATACGAGGCATTAGTTACAACAGTCAGTACACGAGGCATTAGTTACAACAGTCAGTATACGAGGCATTAGTTACAACAGTCAGTACACGAGGCATTAGTTACAACAGTCAGTACACGAGGCATTAGTTACAACAGTCAGTACACGAGGCATTAGTTACAACAGTCAGTACACGAGGCATTAGTTACAACAGTCAGTACACGAGGCATTAGTTACAACAGTCAGTACACGAGGCATTAGTTACAACAGTCAGTATACGAGGCATTAGTTACAACAGTCAGTACACGAGGCATTAGTTACAACAGTCAGTACACGAGGCATTAGTTACAACACGAGGCATTAGTTACAACAGTCAGTACACGAGGCATTAGTTACAACAGTCAGTACACGAGGCATTAGTTACAACAGTCAGTACACGAGGCATTAGTTACAACAGTCAGTATACGAGGCATTAGTTACAACAGTCAGTACACGAGGCATTAGTTACAACAGTCAGTACACGAGGCATTAGTTACAACAGTCAGTACACGAGGCATTAGTTACAACAGTCAGTACACGAGGCATTAGTTACAACAGTCAGTACACGAGGCATTAGTTACAACAGTCAGTACACGAGGCATTAGTTACAACAGTCAGTACACGAGGCATTAGTTACAACAGTCAGTACACGAGGCATTAGTTATAACAGTCAGTACACGAGGCATTAGTTACAACAGTCAGTATATGAGGCATTAGTTACAACAGTCAGTACACGAGGCATTAGTTACAACAGTCAGTACACGAGGCATTAGTTACAACACGAGGCATTAGTTACAACAGTCAGTACACGAGGCATTAGTTACAACACGAGGCATTAGTTACAACAGTCAGTACACGAGGCATTAGTTACAACAGTCAGTACACGAGGCATTAGTTACAACAGTCAGTATATGAGGCATTAGTTACAACAGTCAGTACACGAGGCATTAGTTACAACAGTCAGTACACGAGGCATTAGTTACAACAGTCAGTACACGAGGCATTAGTTACAACACGAGGCATTAGTTACAACACGAGGCATTAGTTACAACAGTCAGTACACGAGGCATTAGTTACAACAGTCAGTACACGAGGCATTAGTTACAACAGTCAGTACACGAGGCATTAGTTACAACAGTCAGTATACGAGGCATTAGTTACAACAGTCAGTATACGAGGCATTAGTTACAACAGTCAGTATACGAGGCATTAGTTACAACAGTCAATACACGAGGCATTAGTTACAACAGTCAGTACACGAGGCATTAGTTACAACAGTCAGTACACGAGGCATTAGTTACAACAGTCAGTACACGAGGCATTAGTTACAACAGTCAGTACACGAGGCATTAGTTACAACACGAGGCATTAGTTACAACAGTCAGTACACGAGGCATTAGTTACAACAGTCAGTACACGAGGCATTAGTTACAACAGTCAGTACACGAGGCATTAGTTACAACAGTCAGTACACGAGGCATTAGTTACAACAGTCAGTACACGAGGCATTAGTTACAACAGTCAGTACACGAGGCATTAGTTACAACAGTCAGTATACGAGGCATTAGTTACAACAGTCAGTACACGAGGCATTAGTTATAACAGTCAGTACACGAGGCATTAGTTACAACAGTCAGTATATGAGGCATTAGTTACAACAGTCAGTACACGAGGCATTAGTTACAACAGTCAGTACACGAGGCATTAGTTACAACAGTCAGTACACGAGGCATTAGTTACAACAGTCAGTACACGAGGCATTAGTTACAACACGAGGCATTAGTTACAACAGTCAGTACACGAGGCATTAGTTACAACAGTCAGTACACGAGGCATTAGTTACAACAGTCAGTACACGAGGCATTAGTTACAACAGTCAGTACACGAGGCATTAGTTACAACAGTCAGTATACGAGGCATTAGTTACAACAGTCAGTACACGAGGCATTAGTTACAACAGTCAGTACACGAGGCATTAGTTACAACAGTCAGTACACGAGGCATTAGTTACAACAGTCAGTACACGAGGCATTAGTTACAACAGTCAGTATACGAGGCATTAGTTACAACAGTCAGTACACGAGGCATTAGTTACAACAGTCAGTACACGAGGCATTAGTTATAACAGTCAGTACACGAGGCATTAGTTACAACAGTCAGTATATGAGGCATTAGTTACAACAGTCAGTACACGAGGCATTAGTTACAACAGTCAGTACACGAGGCATTAGTTACAACAGTCAGTACACGAGGCATTAGTTACAACACGAGGCATTAGTTACAACAGTCAGTACACGAGGCATTAGTTACAACAGTCAGTACACGAGGCATTAGTTACAACAGTCAGTATACGAGGCATTAGTTACAACAGTCAGTACACGAGGCATTAGTTACAACAGTCAGTACACGAGGCATTAGTTACAACACGAGGCATTAGTTACAACACGAGGCATTAGTTACAACACGAGGCATTAGTTACAACACGAGGCATTAGTTACAACAGTCAGTATATGAGGCATTAGTTACAACAGTCAGTACACGAGGCATTAGTTACAACACGAGGCATTAGTTACAACACGAGGCATTAGTTACAACAGTCAGTACACGAGGCATTAGTTACAACACGAGGCATTAGTTACAACAGTCAGTACACGAGGCATTAGTTACAACACGAGGCATTAGTTACAACAGTCAGTACACGAGGCATTAGTTACAACAGTCAGTATACGAGGCATTAGTTACAACAGTCAGTACACGAGGCATTAGTTACAACAGTCAGTACACGAGGCATTAGTTACAACAGTCAGTACACGAGGCATTAGTTACAACACGAGGCATTAGTTACAACAGTCAGTACACGAGGCATTAGTTACAACACGAGGCATTAGTTACAACAGTCAGTACACGAGGCATTAGTTACAACAGTCAGTATATGAGGCATTAGTTACAACAGTCAGTATATGAGGCATTAGTTACAACAGTCAGTATATGAGGCATTAGTTACAACAGTCAGTACATGAGGCATTAGTTACAACAGTCAGTACACGAGGCATTAGTTACAACAGTCAGTACACGAGGCATTAGTTACAACAGTCAGTACACGAGGCATTAGTTACAACAGTCAGTACACGAGGCATTAGTTACAACAGTCAGTACACGAGGCATTAGTTACAACAGTCAGTACACGAGGCATTAGTTACAACAGTCAGTACACGAGGCATTAGTTACAACAGTCAGTACACGAGGCATTAGTTACAACAGTCAGTATATGAGGCATTAGTTACAACAGTCAGTACACGAGGCATTAGTTACAACAGTCAGTACACGAGGCATTAGATACAACAGTCAGTACACGAGGCATTAGTTACAACAGTCAGTATATGAGGCATTAGTTACAACAGTCAGTACACGAGGCATTAGTTACAACAGTCAGTATATGAGGCATTAGTTACAACAGTCAGTACACGAGGCATTAGTTACAACAGTCAGTACACGAGGCATTAGTTACAACAGTCAGTACACGAGGCATTAGTTACAACAGTCAGTACACGAGGCATTAGTTACAACACGAGGCATTAGTTACAACAGTCAGTACACGAGGCATTAGTTACAACAGTCACTACACGAGGCATTAGTTACAACAGTCACTACACGAGGCATTAGTTACAACAGTCAGTACACGAGGCATTAGTTACAACAGTCACTACACGAGGCATTAGTTACAACAGTCACAACACGGCATTAGTTACAACAGTCAGTACACGAGGCATTAGTTACAACAGTCAGTACACGAGGCATTAGTTACAACAGTCAGTACACGAGGCATTAGTTACAACAGTCAGTATATGAGGCATTAGTTACAACAGTCAGTACACGAGGCATTAGTTACAACAGTCAGTATACGAGGCATTAGTTACAACAGTCAGTACACGAGGCATTAGTTACAACAGTCAGTATACGAGGCATTAGTTACAACAGTCAGTACACGAGGCATTAGTTACAACAGTCAGTACACGAGGCATTAGTTACAACAGTCAGTATACGAGGCATTAGTTACAACAGTCAGTACACGAGGCATTAGTTACAACAGTCAGTACACGAGGCATTAGTTACAACACGAGGCATTAGTTACAACAGTCAGTACACGAGGCATTAGTTACAACAGTCAGTATACGAGGCATTAGTTACAGCAGTCAGTATACGAGGCATTAGTTACAACACGAGGCATTAGTTACAACAGTCAGTACACGAGGCATTAGTTACAACAGTCAGTACACGAGGCATTAGTTACAACAGTCAGTACACGAGGCATTAGTTACAACAGTCAGTACAGTACACGAGGCATTAGTTACAACACGAGGCATTAGTTACAACAGTCAGTACACGAGGCATTAGTTACAACAGTCAGTACACGGCATTAGTTACAACAGTCAGTACAGTACACGAGGCATTAGTTACAACACGAGGCATTAGTTACAACAGTCAGTACACGAGGCATTAGTTACAACAGTCAGTACACGGCATTAGTTACAACAGTCAGTATACGAGGCATTAGTTACAACAGTCAGTACACGAGGCATTAGTTACAACACGAGGCATTAGTTACAACAGTCAGTACACGAGGCATTAGTTACAACAGTCAGTATACGAGGCATTAGTTACAACAGTCAGTACACGAGGCATTAGTTACAACAGTCAGTACACGAGGCATTAGTTACAACAGTCAGTACACGAGGCATTAGTTACAACAGTCAGTACACGAGGCATTAGTTACAACAGTCAGTACACGAGGCATTAGTTACAACAGTCAGTACACGAGGCATTAGTTACAACAGTCAGTATACGAGGCATTAGTTACAACAGTCAGTATACGAGGCATTAGTTACAACAGTCAGTACACGAGGCATTAGTTACAACAGTCAGTACACGAGGCATTAGTTACAACAGTCAGTATACGAGGCATTAGTTACAACAGTCAGTATACGAGGCATTAGTTACAACAGTCAGTATACGAGGCATTAGTTACAACACGAGGCATTAGTTACAACAGTCAGTACACGAGGCATTAGTTACAACAGTCAGTATACGAGGCATTAGTTACAACAGTCAGTACACGAGGCATTAGTTACAACAGTCAGTACACGAGGCATTAGTTACAACAGTCAGTACACGAGGCATTAGTTACAACAGTCAGTACACGAGGCATTAGTTACAACACGAGGCATTAGTTACAACAGTCAGTATACGGCATTAGTTACAACAGTCAGTACACGAGGCATTAGTTACAACAGTCAGTACACGAGGCATTAGTTACAACACGAGGCATTAGTTACAACAGTCAGTATACGAGGCATTAGTTACAACAGTCAGTACACGAGGCATTAGTTACAACAGTCAGTACACGAGGCATTAGTTACAACAGTCAGTACACGGCATTAGTTACAACAGTCAGTATACGGCATTAGTTACAACAGTCAGTATATGAGGCATTAGTTACAACAGTCAGTATATGAGGCATTAGTTACAACAGTCAGTATATGAGGCATTAGTTACAACAGTCAGTATATGAGGCATTAGTTACAACAGTCAGTATACGAGGCATTAGTTACAACAGTCAGTATACGAGGCATTAGTTACAACAGTCAGTATACGAGGCATTAGTTACAACAGTCAGTATACGAGGCATTAGTTACAACAGTCAGTATACGAGGCATTAGTTACAACAGTCAGTATACGAGGCATTAGTTACAACAGTCAGTATACGAGGCATTAGTTACAACAGTCAGTATACGGCATTAGTTACAACAGTCAGTATACGGCATTAGTTACAACAGTCAGTATACGGCATTAGTTACAACAGTCAGTATACGAGGCATTAGTTACAACAGTCAGTATACGAGGCATTAGTTACAACAGTCAGTACATGAGGCATTAGTTACAACAGTCAGTACACGAGGCATTAGTTACAACAGTCAGTACATGAGGCATTAGTTACAACAGTCAGTACACGAGGCATTAGTTACAACAGTCAGTACATGAGGCATTAGTTACAACAGTCAGTACACGAGGCATTAGTTACAACAGTCAGTATACGAGGCATTAGTTACAACAGTCAGTACACGAGGCATTAGTTACAACAGTCAGTATACGAGGCATTAGTTACAACAGTCAGTACACGAGGCATTAGTTACAACAGTCAGTACACGAGGCATTAGTTACAACAGTCAGTATACGAGGCATTAGTTACAACAGTCAGTACACGAGGCATTAGTTACAACAGTCAGTACACGAGGCATTAGTTACAACACGAGGCATTAGTTACAACAGTCAGTACACGAGGCATTAGTTACAACAGTCAGTATACGAGGCATTAGTTACAGCAGTCAGTATACGAGGCATTAGTTACAACACGAGGCATTAGTTACAACAGTCAGTATACGAGGCATTAGTTACAACAGTCAGTACACGAGGCATTAGTTACAACAGTCAGTACACGAGGCATTAGTTACAACAGTCAGTACAGTACACGA
This sequence comes from Salvelinus fontinalis, assembly GCF_029448725.1. NCBI lineage: Eukaryota > Metazoa > Chordata > Actinopteri > Salmoniformes > Salmonidae > Salvelinus > Salvelinus fontinalis. The sequence goes on from NC_074675.1 coordinate 58,222,592, forward strand.
GGCATTAGTTACAACACGAGGCATTAGTTACAACAGTCAGTACACGAGGCATTAGTTACAACAGTCAGTACACGGCATTAGTTACAACAGTCAGTACAGTACACGAGGCATTAGTTACAACACGAGGCATTAGTTACAACAGTCAGTACACGAGGCATTAGTTACAACAGTCAGTACACGGCATTAGTTACAACAGTCAGTATACGAGGCATTAGTTACAACAGTCAGTACACGAGGCATTAGTTACAACACGAGGCATTAGTTACAACAGTCAGTACACGAGGCATTAGTTACAACAGTCAGTACACGAGGCATTAGTTACAACAGTCAGTACACGAGGCATTAGTTACAACAGTCAGTACACGAGGCATTAGTTACAACAGTCAGTACACGAGGCATTAGTTACAACAGTCAGTATACGAGGCATTAGTTACAACAGTCAGTACACGAGGCATTAGTTACAACAGTCAGTACACGAGGCATTAGTTACAACAGTCAGTATACGAGGCATTAGTTACAACAGTCAGTACACGAGGCATTAGTTACAACAGTCAGTACACGAGGCATTAGTTACAACAGTCAGTATACGAGGCATTAGTTACAACACGAGGCATTAGTTACAACAGTCAGTACACGAGGCATTAGTTACAACAGTCAGTATACGAGGCATTAGTTACAACAGTCAGTATACGAGGCATTAGTTACAACACGAGGCATTAGTTACAACAGTCAGTACACGAGGCATTAGTTACAACAGTCAGTATACGAGGCATTAGTTACAACAGTCAGTACACGAGGCATTAGTTACAACAGTCAGTATACGAGGCATTAGTTACAACACGAGGCATTAGTTACAACAGTCAGTACACGAGGCATTAGTTACAACAGTCAGTATACGAGGCATTAGTTACAACAGTCAGTACACGAGGCATTAGTTACAACAGTCAGTACACGAGGCATTAGTTACAACAGTCAGTATACGAGGCATTAGTTACAACAGTCAGTATACGAGGCATTAGTTACAACAGTCAGTATACGAGGCATTAGTTACAACACGAGGCATTAGTTACAACAGTCAGTACACGAGGCATTAGTTACAACAGTCAGTATACGAGGCATTAGTTACAACAGTCAGTACACGAGGCATTAGTTACAACAGTCAGTACACGAGGCATTAGTTACAACAGTCAGTACACGAGGCATTAGTTACAACAGTCAGTACACGAGGCATTAGTTACAACAGTCAGTACACGAGGCATTAGTTACAACACGAGGCATTAGTTACAACAGTCAGTACACGAGGCATTAGTTACAACAGTCAGTACACGAGGCATTAGTTACAACACGAGGCATTAGTTACAACAGTCAGTACACGAGGCATTAGTTACAACAGTCAGTACACGAGGCATTAGTTACAACAGTCAGTACACGGCATTAGTTACAACAGTCAGTACACGAGGCATTAGTTACAACACGAGGCATTAGTTACAACAGTCAGTATACGAGGCATTAGTTACAACAGTCAGTACACGAGGCATTAGTTACAACAGTCAGTATACGGCATTAGTTACAACAGTCAGTATACGGCATTAGTTACAACAGTCAGTATATGAGGCATTAGTTACAACAGTCAGTATATGAGGCATTAGTTACAACAGTCAGTATATGAGGCATTAGTTACAACAGTCAGTATATGAGGCATTAGTTACAACAGTCAGTATATGAGGCATTAGTTACAACAGTCAGTATACGAGGCATTAGTTACAACAGTCAGTATACGAGGCATTAGTTACAACAGTCAGTATACGAGGCATTAGTTACAACAGTCAGTATACGAGGCATTAGTTACAACAGTCAGTATACGAGGCATTAGTTACAACAGTCAGTATACGAGGCATTAGTTACAACAGTCAGTATACGGCATTAGTTACAACAGTCAGTATACGAGGCATTAGTTACAACAGTCAGTATACGAGGCATTAGTTACAACAGTCAGTATACGGCATTAGTTACAACAGTCAGTATACGGCATTAGTTACAACAGTCAGTATACGAGGCATTAGTTACAACAGTCAGTATACGAGGCATTAGTTACAACAGTCAGTACACGAGGCATTAGTTACAACAGTCAGTATATGAGGCATTAGTTACAACAGTCAGTACACGAGGCATTAGTTACAACACGAGGCATTAGTTACAACAGTCAGTACACGAGGCATTAGTTACAACAGTCAGTATACGGCATTAGTTACAACAGTCAGTATACGGCATTAGTTACAACAGTCAGTATACGAGGCATTAGTTACAACAGTCAGTATATGAGGCATTAGTTACAACAGTGACAAAGGTTTAATCTGCAAGGAGAAAAATGAGATTCATTCATTTGGGTTGAAGTTAGAAGGAAAAGATCATGAGAACAGGCAGATGGACTGATCGTCTAAACCTCGGTCACCATTGCTACTCCATGGATATCAGTCTGAAAGTCGCTGTGAAAGATAAGCGATATTCTGTACAAGCCAGAAAGTCCAATGAAATGATCAGTACTCTTATTTTACTGCTTGTCTTTTTGACAGGAGGTGGTGAATAGGGTTCCCACAGGACACAGTTGTGGACCCAACTTTTTGCATCGCCGGTAGTTTGTCACTTGCATTTTTAAATCTCCCGACGCATTTCACGTGATTCACAATACGTAAACAACAGAATGTCATCCAAAATGTATTCCCAAGCAAACAGCCAGAAGTGCTTGTAAAATTTGTGTGACGCTTGGTCTGTTTATGGTCTGTTTATGGTCTGTGCTTCGGTTAAACTCGGCCACTTTTGACATATTGTGCAAGTCGCGTGCGAATTCAAAATACAATCCAGAAATACAGGCCGCAACAAACACACACACACAGGCCGCTCCACACACAGGCCGCCACACACACACACAGGCCGCTCCACACACAAGCCGCCACACACACACACAGGCCGCCACACACACACACAGGCCGCTACACACACACACACAGGCCGCTACACACACACACACAGGCCGCTACACACACACACACAGGCCGATACACACACACACAGGCCGATACACACACACACAGGCCGATACACACACACACAGGCCGATACACACACACACAGGCCGATACACACACACACAGGCCGATACACACACACACAGGCCGATACACACACACAGGCCGATACACACACACAGGCCGCTACACACACACACAGGCCGCTACACACACACACAGGCCGCTACACACACACACAGGCCGCTACACACACACACAGGCCGCTACACACACACACAGGCCGCTACACACACACACAGGCCGCTACACACACACACAGGCCGCTACACACACACACAGGCCGCTACACACACACACAGGCCGATACACACACACACAGGCCGATACACACACACACAGGCCGATACACACACACACAGGCCGATACACACACACACAGGCCGATACACACACACACAGGCCGATACACACACACACACAGGCCGATACACACACACACACAGGCCGATACACACACACACACAGGCCGATACACACACACACACAGGCCGATACACACACACACAGGCCGATACACACAGGCCAGCGTACTGAAAGTGGGGTTTAGAACACCAATGTGGATATGTTGTCTCAGATTACCTCCTACATATGGACAATAACAGCAGACAAATGGTAAAGTATGTTCAAAGTAAGTTTTTAATTCAACAGTCTGACTTGTGATGGGACTGTTCACAAAAAGTGAGCCAACATGTTAGAGACGAGAGAGGAGTCGCGGAGGCCAACGGACGGGGATGAACCCCATTTGTTCCTACCTGGTCAAGTCTGTCAGTGACGCCAGTCTAGTTCTCGAATTTAGAGTTATGCTTGGATATTATCATATTTAAGGATGTGGTATATTATATAAGTCTTCCAAATAGACTGTTGTTGGCAATGAGCATATTTTGGAAGTTGGATTAGCAAAAAATACATACAATGAGATGAAAAAGATTGACATGGTTGGAGATTATCATGGAAAAATGTATTTTATGAAAGTTTGAGTTTTGTAGTTAAAAGTCATTGTGAATGGTGAGACGATCCTACTCTCACACTCAGACGGAGGAGGCTAGGAGACTAGTGCTACGCTGCCTGCTGAAACTCAGAATGGCTCCCAATATCCTGCAAAAACAAACACTGCAGTAGCGTAGCCAGTGATGTGTTGGCGGACCTGCAGAATGCTGGGTAGGCAACAAAAAATAATAATAATACTATAATAATACTTCCTGCAATTCTACAGAAAATATGCCATTGTACCCATTTTGCCATAGAGCAGAGGGCAATGTGCAGTTTTAAAGCTAATTAAAAAGGTAAAATATAGGTGTGTTGACTGTGATAAAGGCACTGGACGATGAGCTGTCTTGTTTGCTAAATGAACAAATGAAATAGGCAGTGGCATTATAGCCATAGAAGCACAGTGACGTGCTTCAAGGGAGTCATGTTCAAGGCCTATTGGGGGTGTGGCTTTCAGTTATTTTTGGCAACCCATTCCATGAGAGTGAATGTCATTCCAGTTCACTGCTTGAATTCTCTCTGGTGTTTGCATGTTTAGATAAAAGATACAATGTCCCGTTTGAAACACTGACAAGTAGAGAGCATTAAATAAAATATATTTTTTTTAAATTGTTCAATCTGATTGGGTGGCACCACCCGTGCCTACGTGGCTGAGTTAGGTTGAGTCACCGTCAGATTCATCACAACACGTGACAACGGAGTCGATAGAGACGAGGGTTTTGGGAGGGGATTCACTGTGTCTGGTGTGTTTTGGGAGGGGATTCACTGTGTCTGGTGTGTTTTGGGAGGGGATTCACTGTGTCTGGTGTGTTTTGGGAGGGGATTCACTGTGTCTGGTGTGTTTTGGGAGGGGATTCACTGTGTCTGGTGTGTTTTGGGAGGGGATTCACTGTGTCTGGTGTGTTTTGGGAGGGGATTCACTGTGTCTGGTGTGTTTTGGGAGGGGATTCACTGTGTCTGGTGTGTTTTGGGAGGGGATTCGCTGTGTCTGGTGTGTTTTGGGAGGGGATTCGCTGTGTCTGGTGTGTTTTACGTGACAACGGAGTCGATAGAGACGAGGGTTTTGGGAGGGGATTCACTGTGTCTGGTGTGTTTTGGGAGGGGATTCACTGTGTCTGGTGTGTTTTGGGAGGGGATTCACTGTGTCTGGTGTGTTTTACGTGACAACGGAGTCGATAGAGACGAGGGTTTTGGGAGGGGATTCACTGTGTCTGGTGTGTTTTGGGAGGGGATTCGCTGTGTCTGGTGTGTTTTGGGAGGGGATTCGCTGTGTCTGGTGTGTTTTGGGAGGGGATTCGCTGTGTCTGGTGTGTTTTGGGAGGGGATTCACTGTGTCTGGTGTGTTTTACGTGACAACGGAGTCGATAGAGACGAGGGTTTTGGGAGGGGATTCACTGTGTCTGGTGTGTTTTGGGAGGGGATTCGCTGTGTCTGGTGTGTTTTGGGAGGGGATTCGCTGTGTCTGGTGTGTTTTGGGAGGGGATTCGCTGTGTCTGGTGTGTTTTGGGAGGGGATTCGCTGTGTCTGGTGTGTTTTGGGAGGGGATTCGCTGTGTCTGGTGTGTTTTGGGAGGGGATTCGCTGTGTCTGGTGTGTTTTGGGAGGGGATTCGCTGTGTCTGGTGTGTTTTGGGAGGGGATTCGCTGTGTCTGGTGTGTTTTGGGAGGGGATTCGCTGTGTCTGGTGTGTTTTGGGAGGGGATTCGATGTGTCTGGTGTGTTTTGGGAGGGGATTCGCTGTGTCTGGTGTGTTTTGGGAGGGGATTCGCTGTGTCTGGTGTGTTTTGGGAGGGGATTCGCTGTGTCTGGTGTGTTTTGGGAGGGGATTCGCTGTGTCTGGTGTGTTTTGGGAGGGGATTCGCTGTGTCTGGTGTGTTTTGGGAGGGGATTCGCTGTGTCTGGTGTGTTTTGGGAGGGGATTCGCTGTGTCTGGTGTGTTTTGGGAGGGGATTCGCTGTGTCTGGTGTGTTTTGGGAGGGGATTCGCTGTGTCTGGTGTGTTTTGGGAGGGGATTCGCTGTGTCTGGTGTGTTTTGGGAGGGGATTCGCTGTGTCTGGTGTGTTTTGGGAGGGGATTCGCTGTGTCTGGTGTGTTTTGGGAGGGGATTCGCTGTGTCTGGTGTGTTTTGGGAGGGGATTCGCTGTGTCTGGTGTGTTTTGGGAGGGGATTCGCTGTGTCTGGTGTGTTTTGCGTACCTTGGGAGGGGATTCGCTGTGTCTGGTGTGTTTTGGGAGGGGATTCACTGTGTCTGGTGTGTTTTGGGAGGGGATTCGCTGTGTCTGGTGTGTTTTGGGAGGGGATTCGCTGTGTCTGGTGTGTTTTGGGAGGGGATTCACTGTGTCTGGTGTGTTTTGCGTACCTTGGGAGGGGATTCGCTGTGTCTGGTGTGTTTTGGGAGGGGATTCGCTGTGTCTGGTGTGTTTTGGGAGGGGATTCGCTGTGTCTGGTGTGTTTTGGGAGGGGATTCGCTGTGTCTGGTGTGTTTTGGGAGGGGATTCGCTGTGTCTGGTGTGTTTTGGGAGGGGATTCGCTGCGTCTGGTGTGTTTTGCGTACCTTGGGAGGGGATTCGCTGTGTCTGGTGTGTTTTGGGTACCTTGGGAGGGGATTCACTGTGTCTGGTGTGTTTTGGGAGGGGATTCACTGTGTCTGGTGTGTTTTGGGTACCTTGGGAGGGGATTCACTGTGTCTGGTGTGTTTTGGGTACCTTGGGAGGGGATTCACTGTGTCTGGTGTGTTTTGGGAGGGGATTCACTGTGTCTGGTGTGTTTTGGGTACCTTGGGAGGGGATTCGCTGTGTCTGGTGTGTTTTGGGAGGGGATTCGCTGTGTCTGGTGTGTTTTGGGAGGGGATTCGCTGTGTCTGGTGTGTTTTGGGAGGGGATTCGCTGTGTCTGGTGTGTTTTGGGAGGGGATTCGCTGTGTCTGGTGTGTTTTGGGAGGGGATTCGCTGTGTCTGGTGTGTTTTGGGAGGGGATTCGCTGTGTCTGGTGTGTTTTGGGAGGGGATTCGCTGTGTCTGGTGTGTTTTGGGAGGGGATTCGCTGTGTCTGGTGTGTTTTGGGAGGGGATTCGCTGTGTCTGGTGTGTTTTGGGAGGGGATTCGCTGTGTCTGGTGTGTTTTGGGAGGGGATTCGCTGTGTCTGGTGTGTTTTGGGAGGGGATTCGCTGTGTCTGGTGTGTTTTGGGAGGGGATTCGCTGTGTCTGGTGTGTTTTGGGAGGGGATTCGCTGTGTCTGGTGTGTTTTGGGAGGGGATTCGCTGTGTCTGGTGTGTTTTGGGAGGGGATTCGCTGTGTCTGGTGTGTTTTGGGAGGGGATTCGCTGTGTCTGGTGTGTTTTGGGAGGGGATTCGCTGTGTCTGGTGTGTTTTGGGAGGGGATTCGCTGTGTCTGGTGTGTTTTGGGAGGGGATTCGCTGTGTCTGGTGTGTTTTGGGAGGGGATTCGCTGTGTCTGGTGTGTTTTGGGAGGGGATTCGCTGTGTCTGGTGTGTTTTGGGAGGGGATTCGCTGTGTCTGGTGTGTTTTGGGAGGGGATTCGCTGTGTCTGGTGTGTTTTGGGAGGGGATTCGCTGTGTCTGGTGTGTTTTGGGAGGGGATTCGCTGTGTCTGGTGTGTTTTGGGAGGGGATTCGCTGTGTCTGGTGTGTTTTGGGAGGGGATTCGCTGTGTCTGGTGTGTTTTGGGAGGGGATTCGCTGTGTCTGGTGTGTTTTGGGAGGGGATTCGCTGTGTCTGGTGTGTTTTGGGAGGGGATTCGCTGTGTCTGGTGTGTTTTGGGAGGGGATTCGCTGTGTCTGGTGTGTTTTGGGAGGGGATTCGCTGTGTCTGGTGTGTTTTGGGAGGGGATTCGCTGTGTCTGGTGTGTTTTGGGAGGGGATTCGCTGTGTCTGGTGTGTTTTGGGAGGGGATTCGCTGTGTCTGGTGTGTTTTGGGAGGGGATTCGCTGTGTCTGGTGTGTTTTGGGAGGGGATTCGCTGTGTCTGGTGTGTTTTGGGAGGGGATTCGCTGTGTCTGGTGTGTTTTGGGAGGGGATTCGCTGTGTCTGGTGTGTTTTGGGAGGGGATTCGCTGTGTCTGGTGTGTTTTGGGAGGGGATTCGCTGTGTCTGGTGTGTTTTGGGAGGGGATTCGCTGTGTCTGGTGTGTTTTGGGAGGGGATTCGCTGTGTCTGGTGTGTTTTGGGAGGGGATTCGCTGTGTCTGGTGTGTTTTGGGAGGGGATTCGCTGTGTCTGGTGTGTTTTGGGAGGGGATTCGCTGTGTCTGGTGTGTTTTGGGAGGGGATTCGCTGTGTCTGGTGTGTTTTGGGAGGGGATTCGCTGTGTCTGGTGTGTTTTGGGAGGGGATTCGCTGTGTCTGGTGTGTTTTGGGAGGGGATTCGCTGTGTCTGGTGTGTTTTGGGAGGGGATTCGCTGTGTCTGGTGTGTTTTGGGAGGGGATTCGCTGTGTCTGGTGTGTTTTGGGAGGGGATTCGCTGTGTCTGGTGTGTTTTGGGAGGGGATTCGCTGTGTCTGGTGTGTTTTGGGAGGGGATTCGCTGTGTCTGGTGTGTTTTGGGAGGGGATTCGCTGTGTCTGGTGTGTTTTGGGAGGGGATTCGCTGTGTCTGGTGTGTTTTGGGAGGGGATTCGCTGTGTCTGGTGTGTTTTGGGAGGGGATTCGCTGTGTCTGGTGTGTTTTGGGAGGGGATTCGCTGTGTCTGGTGTGTTTTGGGAGGGGATTCGCTGTGTCTGGTGTGTTTTGGGAGGGGATTCGCTGTGTCTGGTGTGTTTTGGGAGGGGATTCGCTGTGTCTGGTGTGTTTTGGGAGGGGATTCGCTGTGTCTGGTGTGTTTTGGGAGGGGATTCGCTGTGTCTGGTGTGTTTTGGGAGGGGATTCGCTGTGTCTGGTGTGTTTTGGGAGGGGATTCGCTGTGTCTGGTGTGTTTTGGGAGGGGATTCGCTGTGTCTGGTGTGTTTTGGGAGGGGATTCGCTGTGTCTGGTGTGTTTTGGGAGGGGATTCGCTGTGTCTGGTGTGTTTTGGGAGGGGATTCGCTGTGTCTGGTGTGTTTTGGGAGGGGATTCGCTGTGTCTGGTGTGTTTTGGGAGGGGATTCGCTGTGTCTGGTGTGTTTTGGGAGGGGATTCGCTGTGTCTGGTGTGTTTTACGTGACAACGGAGTCGATAGAGACGAGGGTTTTGGGAGGGGATTCGCTGTGTCTGGTGTGTTTTACGTGACAACGGAGTCGATAGAGACGAGGGTTTTGGGAGGGGATTCGCTGTGTCTGGTGTGTTTTGGGAGGGGATTCGCTGTGTCTGGTGTGTTTTGGGAGGGGATTCGCTGTGTCTGGTGTGTTTTGGGAGGGGATTCGCTGTGTCTGGTGTGTTTTGGGAGGGGATTCGCTGTGTCTGGTGTGTTTTGGGAGGGGATTCGCTGTGTCTGGTGTGTTTTGGGAGGGGATTCGCTGTGTCTGGTGTGTTTTGGGAGGGGATTCGCTGTGTCTGGTGTGTTTTGGGAGGGGATTCGCTGTGTCTGGTGTGTTTTGGGAGGGGATTCGCTGTGTCTGGTGTGTTTTGGGAGGGGATTCGCTGTGTCTGGTGTGTTTTGGGAGGGGATTCACTGTGTCTGGTGTGTTTTGGGAGGGGATTCACTGTGTCTGGTGTGTTTTGGGAGGGGATTCACTGTGTCTGGTGTGTTTTGGGAGGGGATTCACTGTGTCTGGTGTGTTTTGGGAGGGGATTCACTGTGTCTGGTGTGTTTTGGGAGGGGATTCGCTGTGTCTGGTGTGTTTTGGGAGGGGATTCGCTGTGTCTGGTGTGTTTTGGGAGGGGATTCGCTGTGTCTGGTGTGTTTTGGGAGGGGATTCGCTGTGTCTGGTGGGTTTTGGGAGGGGATTCGCTGTGTCTGGTGTGTTTTGGGAGGGGATTCACTGTGTCTGGTGTGTTTTGCGTACCTTGGGAGGGGATTCGCTGTGTCTGGTGTGTTTTGGGAGGGGATTCGCTGTGTCTGGTGTGTTTTGCGTACCTTGGGAGGGGATTCGCTGTGTCTGGTGTGTTTTGCGTACCTTGGGAGGGGATTCGCTGTGTCTGGTGTGTTTTACGTGACAACGAAGTCGATAGAGATGAGGGTTTTGGGAGGGGATTTGCTTTGTCTGGTGTGTTTTGGGAGGGGATTCGCTGTGTCTGGTGTGTTTTACGTGACAACGGAGTCGATAGAGACGAGGGTTTTGGGAGGGGATTCACTGTGTCTGGTGTGTTTTGGGAGGGGATTCACTGTGTCTGGTGTGTTTTGGGAGGGGATTCGCTGTGTCTGGTGTGTTTTGGGAGGGGATTCGCTGTGTCTGGTGTGTTTTGGGAGGGGATTCACTGTGTCTGGTGTGTTTTGGGAGGGGATTCACTGTGTCTGGTGTGTTTTGGGAGGGGATTCACTGTGTCTGGTGTGTTTTGGGAGGGGATTCACTGTGTCTGGTGTGTTTTGGGAGGGGATTCACTGTGTCTGGTGTGTTTTGGGAGGGGATTCACTGTGTCTGGTGTGTTTTGGGAGGGGATTCACTGTGTCTGGTGTGTTTTGGGAGGGGATTCACTGTGTCTGGTGTGTTTTGGGAGGGGATTCACTGTGTCTGGTGTGTTTTGGGAGGGGATTCACTGTGTCTGGTGTGTTTTGGGAGGGGATTCGCTGTGTCTGGTGTGTTTTGGGAGGGGATTCACTGTGTCTGGTGTGTTTTGGGAGGGGATTCGCTGTGTCTGGTGTGTTTTGGGAGGGGATTCGCTGTGTCTGGTGTGTTTTGGGAGGGGATTCGCTGTGTCTGGTGTGTTTTGGGAGGGGATTCGCTGTGTCTGGTGTGTTTTGGGAGGGGATTCGCTGTGTCTGGTGTGTTTTGGGAGGGGATTCGCTGTGTCTGGTGTGTTTTGGGAGGGGATTCGCTGTGTCTGGTGTGTTTTGGGAGGGGATTCACTGTGTCTGGTGTGTTTTGGGAGGGGATTCACTGTGTCTGGTGTGTTTTGGGAGGGGATTCGCTGTGTCTGGTGTGTTTTGCGTACCTTGGGAGGGGATTCGCTGTGTCTGGTGTGTTTTACGTGACAACGAAGTCGATAGAGATGAGGGTTTTGGGAGGGGTTTTGCTTTGTCTGGTGTGTTTTGGGAGGGGATTCACTGTGTCTGGTGTGTTTTGGGAGGGGATTCACTGTGTCTGGTGTGTTTTGGGAGGGGATTCACTGTGTCTGGTGTGTTTTGGGAGGGGATTCGCTGTGTCTGGTGTGTTTTGGGAGGGGATTCGCTGTGTCTGGTGTGTTTTGGGAGGGGATTCGCTGTGTCTGGTGTGTTTTGGGAGGGGATTCACTGTGTCTGGTGTGTTTTGCGTACCTTGGGAGGGGATTCGCTGTGTCTGGTGTGTTTTGGGAGGGGATTCGCTGTGTCTGGTGTGTTTTGCGTACCTTGGGAGGGGATTCGCTGTGTCTGGTGTGTTTTACGTACCTTGGGAGGGGATTCGCTGTGTCTGGTGTGTTTTACGTGACAACGAAGTCGATAGAGATGAGGGTTTTGGGAGGGGATTTGCTTTGTCTGGTGTGTTTTGGGAGGGGATTCACTGTGTCTGGTGTGTTTTGGGAGGGGATTCGCTGTGTCTGGTGTGTTTTGGGAGGGGATTCACTGTGTCTGGTGTGTTTTGGGAGGGGATTCGCTGTGTCTGGTGTGTTTTGGGAGGGGATTCGCTGTGTCTGGTGTGTTTTGGGAGGGGATTCACTGTGTCTGGTGTGTTTTGGGAGGGGATTCGCTGTGTCTGGTGTGTTTTGGGAGGGGATTCGCTGTGTCTGGTGTGTTTTGGGAGGGGATTCGCTGTGTCTGGTGTGTTTTGGGAGGGGATTCACTGTGTCTGGTGTGTTTTGGGAGGGGATTCGCTGTGTCTGGTGTGTTTTACGTACCTTGGGAGGGGATTCACTGTGTCTGGTGTGTTTTGGGAGGGGATTCACTGTGTCTGGTGTGTTTTGGGAGGGGATTCACTGTGTCTGGTGTGTTTTGGGAGGGGATTCACTGTGTCTGGTGTGTTTTGGGAGGGGATTCGCTGTGTCTGGTGTGTTTTACGTACCTTGGGAGGGGATTCGCTGTGTCTGGTGTGTTTTACGTACCTTGGGAGGGGATTCGCTGTGTCTGGTGTGTTTTACGTACCTTGGGAGGGGATTCGCTGTGTTTGGTGTGTGTAGCGTACCTTGCGTCGGTTGTTGTTGATGGAGCCGTCTTCTTCCCGGTTACAGACTGTCTCATCCTGATCCTCTGGGTCGTCATCTTTCAGACTGGGGGGGGGGGGGGGGGGGGGGGAGGGAATATACACACATTATACACCCTAACACTCCTGATCCTCTGGGTCGTCGTCTTTCAGACTGGGGGGGGGGGGGGGAATATACACACATTATACACCCCAACACTCCTGATCCTCTGGGTCGTCGTCTTTCAGACTGGGGGGGGGGGAATATACACACATTATACACCCTAACACTACTGATCCGGATAGCTAGTTAGTTAATACCTTGTACTGCTCTGACAGACACACGGATAGCTAGTTAGGTGGATAGAGACCTGACCTCAAACCCATCGAATACCTTTGGGATGAATTGGAACGCTGACTGCAAGCGTCCAACATCAGTACCCGACCTCACTAATGCTCGTGGCTGAATGGAAGCAAGTCCCCACAGCAATGCTCCAACATCTAGTGGAAAGCCTTCCCAGAAGAGTGGAGGCTGTTACAGCAGCAATGTTCCAACATCTAGTAGAAAGCCTTCCCAGAAGAGTGGAGGCTGTTATAGCAGCAATGTTCCAACATCTAGTGGAAAGCCTTCCCAGAAGAGTAGAGGCTGTTATAGCAGCAATGTTCGAACATCTAGTGGAAAGCCTTCCCAGAAGAGTGGAGGCTGTTATAGCAGCAATGTTCCAACATCTAGTGGAAAGCCTTCCCAGAAGAGTGGAGGCTGTTACAGCAGCAATGTTCGAACATCTAGTGGAAAGCCTTCCCAGAAGAGTGGAGGCTGCTATCACAGCAAAAGGGGGACCAACTCCATATTAAAGCCTTCCCAGAAGAGTGGAGGCTGCTATCACAGCAAAAGGGGGACCAGCTCCATATTAAAGCCTTCCCAGAAGAGTGGAGGCTGCTATCACAGCAAAAGGGGGACCAGCTCCATATTAATGACTTCCCAGAAGAGTGGAGGCTGCTATCACAGCAAAAGGGGGACCAGCTCCATATTAAAGCCTTCCCAGAAGAGTGGAGGCTGCTATCACAGCAAAAGGGGGACCAGCTCCATATTAAAGCCTTCCCAGAAGAGTGGAGGCTGCTATCACAGCAAAAGGGGGACCAGCTCCATATTAAAGCCTTCCCAGAAGAGTGGAGGCTGCTATCACAGCAAAAGGGGGACCAACTCCATATTAAAGCCTTCCCAGAAGAGTGGAGGCTGCTATCACAGCAAAAGGGGGACCAGCTCCATATTAATGACTTCCCAGAAGAGTGGAGGCTGCTATCACAGCAAAAGGGGGACCAGCTCCATATTAAAGCCTTCCCAGAAGAGTGGAGGCTGCTATCACAGCAAAAGGGGGACCAGCTCCATATTAAAGCCTTCCCAGAAGAGTGGAGGCTGCTATCACAGCAAAAGGGGGACCAGCTCCATATTAAAGCCTTCCCAGAAGAGTGGAGGCTGTTATAGCAGCAATGTTCCAACATCTAGTGGAAAGCCTTCCCAGAAGAGTGGAGGCTGTTATAGCAGCAATGTACCAACATCTAGTGGAAAGCCTTCCCAGAAGAGTGGAGGCTGTTATAGCAGCAATGTACCAACATCTAGTGGAAAGCCTTCCCAGAAGAGTGGAGGCTGCTATCACAGCAAAAGGGGGACCAACTCCATATTAAAGCCTTCCCAGAAGAGTGGAGGCTGTTATAGCAGCAAGGGGGGTCCAACTCCATATTAATTCTTGTGAATGAGCAGGTGTCCACATAGTGTTGGTCATGGAGTGTATGTCACATCCTTCCTATTTTATTCAGCTAAATTCAATCAATATTCTTACAATAAAATCAGAAAATAAAATTACACAGTACTTGACCATATCTAGTCTGCTAAATGAACAAGCCTACAGTCTATATCATGGAGCATAGCCAGATAACATACAGTATCTAGTCTGATAAATGAACAAGTCTACAGTCTATATCATAGATAACATACAGTATCTAGTCTGATAAATGAACAAGTCTACAGTCTATATCATAGATAACATACAGTATCTAGTCTGATAAATGAACAAGTCTACAGTCTATATCATAGATAACATACAGTATCTAGTCTGATAAATGAACAAGTCTACAGTCTATATCATAGATAACAACAGCATCTAGTCTGATAAATGAACAAGTCTATATCATAGCCAGATAACATACAGTATCTAGTCTGATAAATGAACAAGTCTACAGTCTATATCATAGCCAGATAACATACAGTATCTAGTCTGATAAATGAACAAGTCTACAGTCTATATCATAGCCAGATAACATACAGTATCTAGTCTGATAAATGAACAAGCCTACAGTCTATATCATGGAGCATAGCCAGATAACATATAATAGGACAACTCATTCCATTTTTTTTTTTTTAAATTCATTTTCTTCATGTTTCTTTAGACCTGCCTAAAATAATGGATTTATTGTGGTTATATTCAATTGATTTATTAGAATGTATATGTTCCAAAGGTGGAACATCTACATTGTCCTTACGAACCACATGTCATTACAGCAGTATGTACTGGTATGTTAGGTAGCTACGCTATCCTTATGAACCACATATCATTACAGCAGTATGTACTGGTATGTTAGGTAGCTACGCTATCCTTACGAACCACATATCATTACAGCAGTATGTACTGGTATGTTAGGTAGCTACGCTATCCTTACGAACCACATATCATTACAGCAGTATGTACTGGTATGTTAGGTAGCTACGCTATCCTTACGAACCACATATCATTACAGCAGTATGTACTGGTATGTTAGGTAGCTACACTGTCCTTACGAACCACATATCATTACAGCAGTATGTACTGGTATGTTAGGTAGCTACGCTATCCTTACGAACCACATATCATTACAGCAGTATGTACTGGTATGTTAGGTAGCTAAGCAGGCCTTACGAACCACATATCATTACAGCAGTATGTACTGGTATGTTAGGTAGCTACGCTATCCTTATGAACCACATATCATTACAGCAGTATGTACTGGTATGTTAGCTAGCTACGCTATCCTTACGAACCACATATCATTACAGCAGTATGTACTGGTATGTTAGGTAGCTACGCTATCCTTATGAACCACATATCATTACAGCAGTATGTACTGGTATGTTAGGTACACTGTCCTTATGAACCACATAGCATATCATTACAGCAGTATGGACCGGTATGTTAGCTACACTGTCCTTATGAACCACATAGCATATCATTACAGCAGTATGTACCGGTATGTTAGGTAGCTACGCTATCCTTACGAACCACATAGCATTACAGCAGTATGTACTGGTATGTTAGCTAGCTACGCTATCCTTACGAACCACATATCATTACAGCAGTATGTACCGGTATGTTAGCTAGCTACGCTATCCTTATGAACCACATATCATTACAGCAGTATGTACTGGTATGTTAGCTAGCTACGCTATCCTTATGAACCACATATCATTACAGCAGTATGTACTGGTATGTTAGCTAGCTACGCTATCCTTATGAACCACATATCATTACAGCAGCATGTACTGGTATGTTAGCTAGCTACGCTATCCTTACGAACCACATATCAATACAGCAGCATGTACCGGTATGTTAGCTACGCTATCCTTACGAACCACATATCATTACAGCAGTATGGACCGGTATGTTAGGTAGCTAAGCTGTCCTTACGAACCACATATCAATACAGCAGCATGTACTGGTATGTTAGCTACGCTGTCCTTACGAACCACATATCATTACAGCAGCATGTACTGGTATGTTAGCTAGCTACACTGTCCTTATGAACCACATAGCATATCATTACAGCAGTATGTACCGGTATGTTAGCTACACTGTCCTTATGAACCACATATCAATACAGCAGTATGGACCGGTATGTTAGCTACGCTATCCTTACGAACCACATATCAATACAGCAGCATGTACTGGTATGTTAGCTACGCTGTCCTTACGAACCACATATCAATACAGCAGCATGTACTGGTATGTTAGCTACGCTGTCCTTACGAACCACATAGCATATCATTACAGCAGTATGTACCGGTATGTTAGGTACACTGTCCTTATGAACCACATAGCATATCATTACAGCAGTATGGACCGGTATGTTAGCTAGCTACACTGTCCTTATGAACCACATAGCATATCATTACAGCAGTATGGACCGGTATGTTAGCTACACTGTCCTTATGAACCACATAGCATATCATTACAGCAGTATGGACCGGTATGTTAGCTACACTGTCCTTATGAACCACATATCATATCATTACAGCAGTATGGACCGGTATGTTAGCTACACTGTCCTTATGAACCACATAGCATATCATTACAGCAGTATGTACTGGTATGTTAGCTAGCTACGCTGTCCTTACGAACCACATAGCATATCATTACAGCAGTATGTACCGGTATGTTAGCTAGCTACACTGTCCTTATGAACCACATATCATTACAGCAGTATGTACTGGTATGTTAGCTAGCTACGCTATCCTTACGAACCACATATCATTACAGCAGCATGTACTGGTATGTTAGCTAGCTACGCTATCCTTACGAACCACATATCATTACAGCAGCATGTACCGGTATGTTAGGTAGCTACACTGTCCTTACGAACCACATATCATTACAGCAGTATGTACTGGTATGTTAGCTAGCTACGCTATCCTTACGAACCACATATCATTACAGCAGCATGTACTGGTATGTTAGCTAGCTACGCTATCCTTACGAACCACATATCATTACAGCAGCATGTACCGGTATGTTAGGTAGCTACACTGTCCTTACGAACCACATATCATTACAGCAGTATGGACCGGTATGTTAGCTACGCTGTCCTTACGAACCACATATCATTACAGCAGTATGGACCGGTATGTTAGGTAGCTACACTGTCCTTACGAACCACATATCATTACAGCAGTATGGACCGGTATGTTAGGTACACTGTCCTTATGAACCACATATCATTACAGCAGTATGTACTGGTATGTTAGGTAGCTAAGCTGTCCTTACGAACCACATATCATTACAGCAGCATGTACTGGTATGTTAGCTAGTTACCTAACGTTAGTTGGCTACTAATACATCAAACTTGCCAGACAGTATTATTAACTAACTAACTAACTACCCAACATGTATTGACATTCTTAGCTAAGCGGTATAGTAGTAAGTTTTAATGGACATAGCCAGAATTAACTATCTAGTCACTCTTGCGCAGAATAACTGATGAATTTACGAACGCTCAACACCCATTTAATATGACCGATGTCAGTAAACGTCGGCAAAAAAAAAGCTTAATTAAATTGTTGCCAGCAGCACAGTTACAGTCACCAACGCTCTGGATAACATGAAAACTGCCTGTCCAGAACTGCTAGGGCGAGTAAAATGGTCAGGGTGAGGTGTTCTCTCATTTGTGTCTGGAAGTAGCTAGCCAATGTTAGCCAGTTAGCGTGAGTGCTGTTGAATGCTCAGATCAACCCTAGTCCTCGGCCAGAGCGTCCAGTGTGTGCTCTGAATGCTCCGAGAGCAAATCACTCTGAATTGACGAACGATTAATCTGACAACGCTTTACGAACGCCCAGAGCTCACTCTGGCACTCCAGATGTAATTTACGAACACACCCAAAATCGTAAAATGTTTAGCCAGTCATTTGTTATGCTAACAAGAGGTTGCATAGCGACAGGCAAAGCTCTAGTACGCTCAACTGAAACAATATTGTTTGTTAATAACAGCTATTCCCAAACTGTACGCCAAATATAAAAATGTGATTCACATTTTTAAACAATCCATTTAGATTTTCCAACGTACTTTGGGTGAGGTTTTTTTCCCCTCGCCTGAGTAGCCTCGTTTCACTGCCAGAAATGAAACCATTTAGTGTTCAGCAAAATAACAACAAATGTCAAATACAGGAAGCCTCGTCAAATAATTAACATCCAATCACGTTCACCGGTACTCTCTCGCGGGAACTCCACCAACGGTCCGTATGTAGCCAAACGCAGCTGCTGCTCATTCCGTTGGCACAAAAATGGAGAAATGGTTAAAACAAAGTAAGGCCTCGTCCATAGAGCCACACATATCAGCTCTACTTGTAGTACGTGCTACTACCAGCAGTACTACACCTGTCGACGACAAGTTGTTCTGCTTCCACGAGAACATCCAATGCTAGCATCAGTAATTCTACATGTTGCTATCCCAGCTAGCATGGACACTGACAGGTGTGAATCTGATGCAGCCAAAGAGCTACTGCCCCCTTACCCGGGAAAGCACCTAACATACAGGGACGTTGGACCACGGTAGAGGTGCAAATATGATAACTACATTGATTTAGGGGTTCACTTATATTGGGAGTAGTGCCTTTCCTCAGCCACAGTGTGTTATATGTGCAAAAGTACCATCTCACAACTCGATGAAACCTTCACTCCTGCGCAGACATTTAGAAACAAAACATGCCAATTTGAAAAATAAGCCACAGGAGTTGAAGCGAGAATTAAGACAACTTTTGAGTAGTAAGACATGTATAAAAGCAACAAATACCATTAATAACGGGCTAGAAGCGTCTTATATGGTGAGCTACCGAGGGGCTAGGACAGGCAAGGCCCATAGTATTGTGGAGGACTTTAATTATTCCTGCTGGGACAATGCTGGTAGAAAAGGACAAAAAAACTACAGACAATGCCTCCAAAACACTTTCACAACAGGAGATGTTTTGAAACAATTACTGCGTCGCATACAAGCCAGTGAATTATGTATTACAGATGAATGAGTCAACAGACGTGGTGCGGCTGGCACATGTCCGTTACGTTTTTGGGGGGTCAAGTAAGGAAGACATCCTCTTCTGCAAAACAGGAGAGGATATTTTTTAAAGTACTGGACAGCTTTGTGACATCAAATGGACTTTGGTGGTCAAGATGTGTTGGTATCTGTACTGATGGCACTACACAGTTAAATAAAAATATGTACTGATGGCGCAAAAGCCATGAAAGGGAGACAGGAGTGTTAACTGCTTGCATGCGCGTTTCTCCCTACGCAACTTGGGCACACTGCAGCATCCGCCGAGAGGCTCTTGCTGCCAAGAAAATGTTTGACAGATTGAAAGACGTTTTGGACACTACTTTGTTAAAGCAAGGTCCCTGAATTCCCGTGTATTGTCTGCATTATGCAATGATATGGGCAGCGACCATGTAACGCTTTTAGAAGTGCGCTGGTTATTTTTTTGTTTGTTTTTTATTTAACTTGGCAAGTCAGTTAAGAACAAATTCTTATTTACAATGACGGCCTAGGAACAGTGGGTTAACTGCCTTGTTCGGGGGCAGAACGACAGATTTGTACCTTGTCAGCTCGGGGAGTCGTTCCTGCCCAACGCACTAACCACTAGGCTACCTGGGTCAAATTAATGACACGTCTTTTTGAATAGAGGAGCTTAGTTTTCTTTACTGACCATCATGTCACTTGTCTGACCGCTTGCATGATGGCGAGTTTCTCACACGACTGGCCTATCTGGGTGATTGTTTTTCTCTCACCTGAACTGTGGGTAGCTGCTAGCTAACGTTAGCTAAGTGGTGAATGTGGGTGGCTGATAACTACCCACATTCACCACTTTCTAAATCAACCATAGCATCTTAATGAGTAGCTAACTACATTACAGAATGGGAACCATGGCTAGCACAAACGGGCAGACAACTTACTGTTCAAATTGGTTCATCTCCGCTTCGATCAGTCTTCAGAGTAGCGAACCTCACGACAAACTGGTTTGTTAAGGAGTTTAAAAGTTCCTAGATAATCGTTTTTATTTGCTAGCGGGCTAATCGTTTTTATTAGCTAGCTGGCTAAACGTTTTTATTAGCTAGCTGGCTAAACGTTTTTATTAGCTAGCTGGCTAAGTTACCTCGCCAACTAACTTCAAAACAAGCAAGATAGCTAGCTGTGTCTCTGCACAATTCCTCGTGTGAATGCAAGCAGACGGGTCGGTGGATGGGACAAACAGAAAGAAGTCCTAAGCGAAACGCCCTTTGAATGCCCCAGCTCCGTTCATTACTCGAATGTATTGATGGATGGATGGCCTGCTTTCGTATTTTAGATAATGACTAATCAACAGCATCATGTAATACATGTTGCGTATACAGTATCTGAAGGGTCTCCTGGGGCACTGCATCTCAGTGCTAAGGCGGCACTACAGACCCTGGTTCGATTCCAGCCTGTATCACAACCGTCCGTTTTTGGGAGCCCCATAGGGCGGCACACAATTGGCCCAGCGTCATCCGGGTTAGGGTTTGGCCGGGGTAGGCCATCATTGTAAATAAGAATTTGTTCATAGTTGATATGCCTAGTTAAATAAAGGTTAAATAAATATCAGAATAACTGCAGTTGTATTACCACAAGATGGCGCTGTCTGTCATCAGACTAACAGCGAGGCTATTGTGACGGTTTGCAATTTTTGGGAATTCTATATTGGTTTATTAAGCCAGGCAAGCTCAAACAATCACAGATAAAGTATTCCAATTCAAACTAAGGTCTGTCTGGTCGATCATCAATTTATATGTGTCATTTAGCAGATGCTCTTATCCAGAGCGACTACAGGAGCGATTCGTGTTAAGCGCCTTCCTCAAGGGTACAGATTTTTCACCTAGTCGGCTCGGGGATTCAAACCAGCGACCTTTCAATGTGTCTATCAAGTTTTAGAACATATTTTAATCATGGGTTTATCTCAATGCATCTTTCCTTGATTCCTTCCATCCTCTCCTCGTCTCCTTGTCAACTGTTCAAGGTCCCTTCCCTCAGACGCATGGAAAGGATGCAAGGAATTAAGATGAATTGAAAGAGCCAATGTGAGTGTGTATATAGATGTGTGGTGTGTATAGAGGTGTATATAGATGTGTGGTGTGTATAGAGGTGTATATAGATGTGTGGTGTATATAGATGTGAGTGGTGTATAGAGGTGTATATAGATGTGTGGTGTGTATAGAGGTGTGGTGTGCACAGATGTGTGCTGTGTATAGAGGTGTGGTGTATATAAAGGTGAGGTGTGTATAGAGGTGTGGTGTATATAGAGGTGTGGTGTGTATAGAGGTGAGGTGTGTATAGAGGTGAGGTGTGTATAGAGGTGTGGTGTGTATAGAGGTGTATATAGAGGTGTGGTGTGTGTATAGAGGTGTGTATAGAGGTGTGGTGTGTATAGAGGTGTGTATAGAGGTGAGGTGTGCATAGAGGTGTATATAGATGTGTGGTGTGTATAGATGTGTGGTGTGTATAGAGGTGTATATAGATGTGTGGTGTGTATAGAGGTGTGTATAGAGGTGAGGTGTATATAGATGCGGGGTGTGTATAGAGGTGTATATATATGTGTGGTGTGTATAGAGGTGTATATAGAGGTGTGGTGTGTATAGAGGTGTATATATATGTGGGGTGTGTATAGAGGTGTATATAGATGTGAGGTGTGTATAGAGGTGTATATATGTGTGGTGTGTATAGATGTGGGGTGTGTATAGAGGTGTATATATATGTGTGGTGTGTATAGAGGTGTATATAGATGTGAGGTGTGTATAGAGGTGTATATATGTGTGGTGTGTATAGAGGTGTATATAGATGTGGGGTGTGTATAGAGGTGTGTATAGAAGTGTATATATATGTGTGGTGTGTATAGAGGTGTATATAGATGTGTGGTGTGTATAGAGGTGTATATATATGTGTGGTGTGTATAGAGGTGTATATAGAGGTGTGGTGTATATAGAGGTGTGTATATAGAGGAGGTGTATATAGGGAGGTGTATATAGAGGTGGTGTATATAGAGGTGGTGTATATAGAGGTGGTGTATATAGAGGTGGTGTATATAGATGTGTGGTGTATATAGAGGTGGTGTATATAGAGGTGGTGTATATAGAGGTGGTGTATATAGAGGTGGTGTATATAGAGGAGATGTATATAGAGTTGGTGTATATAGAGGTGGTGTATATAGAGGTGGTGTATATAGAGGTGGTGTATATAGAGGTGGTGTATATAGAGGTGGTGTATATAGAGGTGGTGTATATAGAGGTGGTGTATATAGAGGTGTATATAGAGGTGGTGTATATAGAGGTGGTGTATATAGAGGTGGTGTATATAGAGGTGTATATATAGAGGAGGTGTATATATAGAGGAGGTGTATATAGAGGAGGTGTATATAGAGGTGGTGTATATAGAGGTGGTGTATATAGAGGTGTGGTGTATATAGAGGAGGTGTATATAGAGGTGGTGTATATAGAGGTGGTGTATATAGAGGTGGTGTATATAGAGGTGGTGTATATAGAGGTGGTGTATATAGAGGTGTGTATATAGATGTGGTGTATATAGAGGTGGTGTATATAGAGGTAGAGGTGCTGATCCCTGACTATATAGATGTGGTGTATATAGAGGTGGTGTATATAGAGGTAGAGGTGCTGATCCCTGACTATATAGAGGTGGTGTATATAGAGGTGTATATAGTGGTGGTGTATATAGAGGTGTATATAGAGATGTATATAGAGGTAGAGGTGCTGATCCCTGACTATATAGAGGTGGTGTATATAGTGGTGTATATAGTGGTGTATATAGAGGTGGTGTATATAGTGGTGGTGTATATAGTGGTGTGTATAGTGGTGTGTATAGAGGTGGTGTATATAGTGGTGTATATAGTGGTGTGTATAGAGGTGTGTATATAGTGGTGTATATAGAGGTGGTGTATATAGAGGTGTATATAGTAATAGAGGTGGTGTATATGGTGGTGTATATAGAGGTGGTGTATATAGAGGTGTATAGTGGTGTATATAGAGGTGTATATAGAGGTGGTGTATATAGAGGTGGTGTATATAGAGGTGTATATAGTGGTGTATATAGTGATAGAGGTGGTGTATATGGTGGTGTATATAGAGGTGGTGTATATAGTGGTGTATATAGTGATAGAGGTGGTGTATATAGAGGTGTATAGTGGTGTATATAGAGGTGTATATAGAGGTGGTGTATATAGTGGTGTATATAGTGGTGGTGTATATAGAGGTGTATATAGAGGTGTATATAGTGGTGTATATAGTGGTGTATATAGTGGTGGTGTATATAGAGGTGTATATAGAGGTGTATATAGAGGTGTGTATAGAGGAGGTGTATATAGAGGTGGTGTATATAGAGGTGGTGTATATAGAGGTGTATAGTGGTGTATATAGAGGTGGTGTATATAGTGGTGTATATAGAGGTGTATATAGAGGTGTATATAGTGGTGGTGTATATAGAGGTGTATATAGAGGTGTATATAGTGGTGTATATAGTGGTGTATATAGTGGTGGTGTATATAGAGGTGTATATAGAGGTGTATATAGAGGTGTGTATAGAGGAGGTGTATATAGAGGTGGTGTATATAGAGGTGTATAGTGGTGTATATAGAGGTGGTGTATATAGTGGTGTATATAGTGGTGTATATAGAGGTGTATATAGAGGTGTATATAGAGGTGTATATAGTGGTGTATATAGTGGTGTATATAGTGGTGGTGTATATAGAGGTGTATATAGAGGTGTATATAGAGGTGTGTATAGAGGTGTATATAGAGGTAGAGGTGCTGATCCCTGACTATATAGAGGTGGTGTATATAGAGGTGTATATAGTGGTGGTGTATATAGAGGTGTATAGTGGTGTATATAGAGGTGGTGTATATAGAGGTGTATATAGTGGTGGTGTATATAGTGGTGTATATAGAGGTGGTGTATATAGAGGAGGTGTATATAGAGGTGTATATAGTGGTGTATATAGAGGTGGTGTATATAGAGGTGGTGTATATAGAGGTGTATATAGTGGTGTATATAGAGGTGGTGTATATAGAGGTGTATATAGAGGTGTATATAGTGGTGTATATAGAGGTGTATATAGAGGTGTATATAGTGGTGTATATAGAGGTGGTGTATATAGTGGTGTATATAGAGGTGGTGTATATAGAGGTGTATAGTGGTGTATATAGAGGTGGTGTATATAGAGGTGGTGTATATAGAGGTGGTGTATATAGAGGTGTATATAGAGGTGGTGTATATAGAGGTGTATATAGTGGTGTATATAGTGGTGTATATAGAGGTGGTGTATATAGAGGTGTATATAGTGGTGTATATAGTGGTGTATATAGAGGTGTATATAGAGGTGGTGTATATATAGGTGTATATAGAGGTGTATATAGAGGTGGTGTATATAGAGGTGTATAGTGGTGTATATAGAGGTGTATAGTGGTGTATATAGAGGTGGTGTATATAGAGGTGTATAGTGGTGTATATAGAGGTGTATAGTGGTGTATATAGAGGTGTATAGTGGTGTATATAGAGGTGGTGTATATAGAGGTGGTGTATATAGAGGTGTATAGTGGTGTATATAGAGGTGTATAGTGGTGTATATAGAGGTGGTGTATATAGAGGTGTATAGTGGTGTATATAGAGGTGGTGTATATAGTCGTAGAGGTGTATATAGAGGTGTATATAGTGGTAGAGGTGTATATAGTGGTGTATATAGAGGTAGAGGTGTATATAGTGGTGTATATAGAGGTAGAGGTGTATATAGTGGTAGAGGTGTATATAGTGGTGTATATAGTGGTAGAGGTGTATATAGTGGTGTATATAGAGGTAGAGGTGTATATAGTGGTAGAGGTGCTGATCCCTGACTGTTTGATCCTTCCCATCCTCTTAGCGCTCCAATCCACATTCCGACCCGGCTCTGCCGGTTACCCCCGACAACGCTGTGTGTGTGTGTGTGTGAGCTCTAGGTAGCCAGGTACTCTTTAGTCACAGTTGTTTATTATTGTTTTCTGCAGTTCGACAGATTCACTCATCAGTAATGTTACAGGTATTACTAATTTAAACAACGGGGTGATCATTACAGGAGTGTAACATTTTGTTGCTGTGTCAGTCTCTGTCTCTCAGAGTTCTCAGGATATCGTTCTCTCTCTCCAGCTGGGCGTTCCTTTCTGATAGGTCTTTAATCTGTTCCCACAGCAACTCCACTTCCTCTCTGACCGCCAGCATCAGGTGGGTCTTAACAAGGTCCTGAAATATAGAAAATAATCTACACTGAGTACACAAAACACTAAGAACACCTTCCTAATATTGAGTTCCACCCCCTTTTGCCCTCAGAACAGCCTCAATTTGTCTGGGTGTAACCTGTGTGAAATGGCTAGCTAGTTAGCGGTGGTGCGCGCTAATAGCGTTTCAATCGGTGACGTCACTCGCTCTGAGACCTTGAAGTAGTTGTTCCCCTTGCTCTGCAAGGGCCGCGGCTTTTGTGGAGCGATGGGCAACGACGCTTCGTGGGAGGCAGTTGTAGATGTGTGCAGAGGGTCCCTGGTTCGAGCCCAGGTAGGGGCGAGGAGAGGAACGGACGCTATACTGTTACATTGGCTGTACAAGGTGTCGAAAGCATTCAACAGGGATGCTGGTCCATGTTGACTCCAATGCTTCCCACAGTTGTCAAGTTGGCTGCCTGTCCTTTGGGTGGTGGACCATTTTTGCTACACACGGGAAACTGTTGCAGTTCTTGCCACATACCGGTGCACCTGGCACCTCCTACCATACCCCATTCAAAGGCACTTTAATGTTTTGTCTTGTCCATTCACCCTCTGAATGGCACACATAAATCCTTCTTTAACCCGTCTCCTCCCCTTCATCTACACTGATTTTAAAGTGGATTTAACAAGTGACATCAATAAGGGATCATAGTATTCACCTGGTTAGTCTCATGGAAAGAGCAGGTGTTCTTAATGTTTTGTCCACTCAGCGTATAAGTCAGTTAAGAACAAATTTTTATTTACAATGACGGCCTACACCGGCCAAACCCGGACGACGCTGGGCCATTTTACAATGACGGCCGACACCGGCCAAACCCGGAAGGCGCTGGGCCATTTTACAATGACGGCCGACACCGGCCAAACCCGGACGGCGCTGGGCCATTTTACAATGACGGCCTACACCGGCCAAACCCGGACGACGCTGGGCCAATTTACAATGGCGGTCTACAATGACCAAACCCTGACGACGCTGGGCCAATTTACAATGACAGCCTACACCGGCCAAACCCGGACGGCGCTGGGCCAATTTACAATGACGGTCTACAATGACCAAACCCTGACGACGCTGGGCCAATTTACAGTGACGGCCTACACCGGCCAAACCCGGACGACGCTGGGCCATTTGTGTGCCGCCCTATGGGACTCCCAATCACGGCCGGTTGTGATACAGCCTGGATTCGAACCAGGGTGTCTGTAGTGACGCCTCAAGCACTGAGATGCAGTGCCTTAGACCGCTCGGGAGTGTATCACAACACATAATATCAGAATAAGGTTATTACCCAACATGCCTGTATATGTCCATGCCGTTATAACATCGCTTGTCCAAATATTTAGATATTCTTAATTCCATTCTTTTAGATTGTGTGTTTAGTTGTGAAATTGTTAGATATTACTATTTAGATATTACTGCACTGTTGGAGCTAGAAACACAAGCATTTCGCTACACCAGCAATAACATCTGCTAAACACGTGTATATGACAAATAAAATTTGATTTATATCACAATACATGAAGTCAGAATAAAGGTAAAAACCTCTCTGGGATAGGGTCTAGTTTCCTGAATTTCTGCCTGACTGACGTGCCCAAAGTAAACTGCCTGTTACTCAGGCCCAAAAGCCAGGATATGCATATAATTGGTAGCATTGGATAGAAAACACTTTGACGTTTCTAAAACTGTTAAAATAATGTCTGAGATTATAACAGAATTGATATGGCAGGCGAAAATCCGACCAGAATTATAATTTTTTTGAACTCCCAGGCTCTTATGGAAACCTATTGTTTCTATGTACATCCGTCTCCCAGATTGCAATTCCTATGGCTTCCACTAGATGCCAACAGTCTTTATTCAAGGTTTCAGGCTTTCATTTTTTGAAAAACACAAGAGACCTACCATGGCTTGCTCTATCTTGTTGTCGATTGCGATCATGCTGCTGCTCGACCCACTGCAAAGACGAGAAAATAAACAGTTTTGAATAGTGTGTGTGTGTCTAGATTCAGTGTAATGTGGTGGTACATGGTTCACATCAGAGTATGGAGTTGAGTGGTCGGAAATCCGCTCAGCTAAAAACCAAACCGCTCCTCGCTCACAGAAAATAAATACCACTCATTCATTAAAACACCATTTAACCAACACCCATCTATTTTAGTGACAACCTGGACCTACCATTTGATTTTGAAGTATTGAAACCAAACCATTTGATTCGAATGAAAAGTATTTTCATAAATATAAAAAAGGTGACTGTAAGAAGCACTCATTATTTGAAATAGGCTACATGTCATACTAAACAGCATTTAAACACTCTACATTAGATGGTTGTGACATGCGGCTGTGTTTCTTTCAAGACTACTGCAATGATCACACAGACACACAGACAGACAGACACACACACTCAGACTCTGTCACACTCAGACTCTGTCACACTCAGACTCTGTCACACTCAGACTCTGTCACACTCAGGACCCAGACAGGGAGCCTAAGAAGGAATGAACATGCATTATTTTGGCTATAGTATTAGCTTATTATCTCAGTGATTTCAAGGCTATAGCCTACAAACAAATACATTGTGGAGCATTTGAGAGTGCGAGACACTAGGCTGGCAGGAACGCACTCAGCACCTAAACATTTAGTTGTATGAAATTATTATACTCAATAAATTGTTACTTAGAATGAAATACAAAATTAAATGAACAATGTCTTATTAGGCCCAGTGGCTTTGAATTAATTCGATTTTTTTAGGCAATATTAACACTATCAAAATGCCAGGACTATTGTGGCACAAAATAATGACTGCTCAGAGATGCTTTGGGAAAATGGTCACAACGGGGGGCGTGTATCTGATCTCCATCACCTAGGACTTGACATTGGTTCATCTAATCTTCCCTGACAGTTTTTTTGCTCAATTTCATGATTTCTCAAACAGCTGCAACTGTATATACATTCACACATCAAGGTCTTCTGTTGAGTTGGGCTCTGGATGGAACAACTGTTGAACATCGAGGTCTTCTGTTGAGGCTCCGGATGGAACAACTGTTGAACATCGAGGTCTTCTGTTGAGGCTCTGGATGGAACAACTGTTGAACATCGAGGTCTTCTGTTGAGGCTCCGGATGGAACAACTGTTGAACATCGAGGTCTTCTGTTGAGGCTCCGGATGGAACAACTGTTGAACATCGAGGTCTTCTGTTGAGGCTCCGGATGGAACAACTGTTGAACATCGAGGTCTTCTGTTGAGTTGGGCTCTGGATGGAACAACTGTTGAACATCGAGGTCTTCTGTTGAGTTGGGCTCTGGATGGAACAACTGTTGAACATCGAGGTCTTCTGTTGAGGCTCCGGATGGAACAACTGTTGAACATCGAGGTCTTCTGTTGAGGCTCCGGATGGAACAACTGTTGAACATCGAGGTCTTCTGTTGAGGCTCCGGATGGAACAACTGTTGAACATCGAGGTCTTCTGTTGAGGCTCTGGATGGAACAACTGTTGAACATCGAGGTCTTCTGTTGAGGCTCTGGATGGAACAACTGTTGAACATCGAGAGTGTCTGGTTGTTTGTGGGGGAAAGAGGTAAAGGAAACCACCAATGTCATGGATATATTGGAACTAGTAGATATTTGGAAGCTTAATTATCCTGACCTAGTGAGATATACATGGCAGAGGCTTAACCAAAAAGTAAGAAAGAAAAAAAAGATGAAAAGTTTTGATAGGGGAGCGAATGCCGTCAGACCAACAAATAATTGGCATATAGAAATTCATCGTGGAAGAGGATATTGCAAATTTAATCAAAGCCTATTGGATGTTAACTTGTTTTTAACCAGAATAATTTATTAGACTTTTTCCTAAATAACATAGGTACAGCAAATCCCCTTATTGTATGGGGCACTTTTACAATGTGCTTTAGAGGCCATGGAGGAATTTATTCAAGAAAGATCAAGTGTAATTTATTATGAAAATAAAAGCAAACTGGATGGAAAATGCAGAAAAATAATCTAAATATATATATTTTTTTTTTATCTTCGACATAGAAATGCTACCAGAAATAATTTACTGAAACTTGTTACAAATGACAGTCACCCGTGATTCACCAAACAATATTTTGGACGAGGAAGCAAAGTACTTTAAGCACGTTTTAATTTCAGTCTTCTCCATCTCCTCTAACCGAAGATAATTGTATTTATATTATAAAATTATAAATTAATTATAAAATAAAAGATCCATATGTAACAAAATGTGTAAAATCTAAAGGGGTCTGAATACTGAACACGGTTTATTCAGAAACTAAAGGGGTCTGAATACTTTGCTTTCCCTCATCAAACAAATACCCCATAATGACAAAGCTTTCCCCCCTCATCAATCTACACAAAATACCCCATAATGACAAAGCTTTCCCCCCTCATCAATCTACACAAAATACCCCATAATGACAAAGCTTCCCCCCCTCATCAATCTACACAAAATACCCCATAATGACAAAGCTTTCCCCCCTCATCAATCTACACAAAATACCCCATAATGACAAAGCTTTCCCCCCTCATCAATCTACACAAAATACCCCATAATGACAAAGATTTCCCCCCCTCATCAATCTACACAAAATACCCCATAATGACAAAGCTTCCCCCCCTCATCAATCTACACAAAATACCCCATAATGACAAAGCTTTCCCCCCCTCATCAATCTACACAAAATACCCCATAATGACAAAGCAAAAACAGGTTTCTAGAAATGTTTGCTAATTTATAAAAAATAAACTGAAATATCACATTTACATTCAGGCCAAAGAGTTCAATCTGGTTTTCATCAGACTAGAGAATCTTGTTTCTAATGGTCTAAGAGTCATTAGGTGCCTTTTGGCAAGTCCAAGCGGGCTGTCATGTGCCTTTCACTGAGAAGTGGCTTCCGACTGGCCAGTCTACCATAAAGCCCTGATTGGTGGAGTGCTGCAGAGATGGTTGTCCTTCTGGAAGGTTCTCCACAGAGGAACTCTGGAGCTCTGTCAGAGTGACCATCAGGTTCTTGGTCACCTCCCTGACCAAGGCCCTCCTCCCCAGATTGCTCAGTTTAGCCGGGCAGCCAACTCTGGCCACAAAAGGCATGGATTTTTTTAGGGTGCATTGCAGCCACACAAAGGGGATGCCGCCGTGAAATTCTAGGCATTATCAAGTGCTGGTCAAATTGTGAATGAGTGACTGATGTAGTGTGTACAGCCTGCACAAAAAACAAAGCAGAGCTCGTGCCTTTCAAGCAACCTTTATCAAATCATCATTAGAGTCTCATCATGCAGCCTTACAATGTATTAAATCAAAACGCCCAACGTCTGTAGAACAACTAAAGTTACATAAATAACTCAAAATTAACCATATAGGAATAACTTTTTCTTTGTTAACCGGTCAACACAGAATAGCCGCATGTGTTCACTCCCTCAAATCATTTGGAGAAAATATCCTTTCAGCTTTGTTCAATTGTATTCTTCATACTATAAAATAATATAAATAATTCCACGGAATTTTAAGCAAATCTTGTAGACCACAGCCATATGGCCTAGCCAGATCAGGACCTGCTAAATGAACTAGTGTAACCCCACAGCCATATGGCACAGCCAGATCAGGACCTGCTAAATGAACTAGTGTAGCTCATAGCCACATGGCATAGCCAGATCAGGACCTGCTAAATGAACTAGTGTAGCCCCACAGCCATATGGCACAGCCAGATCAGGACCTGCTAAATGAACTAGTGTAGCTCATAGCCACATGGCATAGCCAGATCAGGACCTGCTAAATGAACTAGTGTAGCCCACAGCCAGATCAGGACCTGCTAAATGAACTAGTATAGCCCACAGCCAGATCAGGACCTGCTAAATGAACTAGTGTAGCCCACAGCCAGATCAGGACCTGCTAAATGAACTAGTGTAGCCCACAGCCAGATCAGGACCTGCTAAATGAACTAGTGTAGCCCACAGCCAGATCAGGACCTGCTAAATGAACTAGTGTAGCCCACAGCCAGATCAGGACCTGCTAAATGAACTAGTGTAGCCCACAGCCAGATCAGGACCTGCTAAATGAACTAGTGTAGCCCACAGCCAGATCAGGACCTGCTAAATGAACTAGTGTAGCCCACAGCCAGATCAGGATCTGCTTAATGAACTAGTGTAGCCCACAGCCAGATCAGGACCTGCTTAATGAACTAGTGTAGCCCACAGCCAGATCAGGACCTGCTAAATGAACTAGTGTAGCCCACAGCCAGATCAGGACCTGCTAAATGAACTAGTGTAGCCCACAGATCAGGACCTGCTAAATGAACTAGTGTAGCCCACAGCCAGATCAGGACCTGCTAAATGAACTAGTGTAGCCCACAGCCAGATCAGGACCTGCTAAATGAACTAGTGTAGCCCACAGCCAGATCAGGACCTGCTAAATGAACTAGTGTAGCCCACAGCCAGATCAGGACCTGCTAAATGAACTAGTGTAGCCCACAGCCAGATCAGGACCTGCTAAATGAACTAGTGTAGCCCACAGCCAGATCAGGACCTGCTATATTAACTAGTGTAGCTCACAGCCATATGGCACAGCCAGATCAGGACCTGCTAAATGAACTAGTGTAGCCCACAGCCAGATCAGGACCTGCTAAATGAACTAGTGTAGCCCACAGCCAGATCAGGACCTGCTAAATGAACTAGTGTAGCCCACAGCCATATGGCATAGCCAGATCAGGACCTGCTAAATGAACTAGTGTAGCCCACAGCCAGATCAGGACCTGCTAAATGAACTAGTGTAGCCCACAGCCAGATCAGGACCTGCTAAATGAACTAGTGTAGCCCACAGCCAGATCAGGACCTGCTAAATGAACTAGTGTAGCCCACAGCCAGATCAGGACCTGCTAAATGAACTAGTGTAGCCCACAGCCAGATCAGGACCTGCTTAATGAACTAGTGTAGCCCACAGCCAGATCAGGACCTGCTAAATGAACTAGTATAGCCCACAGCCAGATCAGGACCTGCTAAATGAACTAGTGTAGCCCAGAGCCAGATCAGGACCTGCTAAATGAACTAGTGTAGCCCACAGCCAGATCAGGACCTGCTAAATGAACTAGTGTAGCCCACAGCCAGATCAGGACCTGCTAAATGAACTAGTGTAGCCCATAGCCACATGGCATAGCCAGATCAGGACCTGCTAAATGAACTAGTGTAGCCCACAGCCAGATCAGGACCTGCTAAATGAACTAGTGTAGCCCACAGCCAGATCAGGACCTGCTAAATGAACTAGTGTCGCCCACAGCCAGATCAGGACCTGCAAAATGAACTAGTGTCGCCCACAGCCAGATCAGGACCTGCTAAATGAACTAGTGTAGCCCCAGCCAGATCAGGACCTGCTAAATGAACTAGTGTAGCCCACAGCCAGATCAGGACCTGCTAAATTAACTAGTGTAGCCCACAGCCAGATCAGGACCTGCTAAATGAACTAGTGTAGCCCACAGCCAGATCAGGACCTGCTAAATGAACTAGTGTAGCCCACAGCCATATGGCATAGCCAGATCAGGACCTGCTAAATGAACTAGTGTAGCCCACAGCCAGATCAGGACCTGCTAAATGAACTAGTGTAGCCCACAGCCAGATCAGGACCTGCTAAATGAACTAGTGTAGCCCACAGCCAGATCAGGACCTGCTAAATGAACTAGTGTAGCCCACAGCCAGATCAGGACCTGCTAAATGAACTAGTGTAGCCCACAGCCAGATCAGGACCTGCTAAATGAACTAGTGTAGCCCACAGCCATATGGCATAGCCAGATCAGGACCTGCTAAATGAACTAGTGTAGCCCACAGCCAGATCAGGACCTGCTAAATGAACTAGTGTAGCCCACAGCCAGATCAGGACCTGCTAAATGAACTAGTGTAGCCCACAGCCAGATCAGGACCTGCTAAATGAACTAGTGTAGCCCACAGCCATATGGCATAGCCAGATCAGGACCTGCTAAATGAACTAGTGTAGCCCACAGCCAGATCAGGACCTGCTAAATGAACTAGTGTAGCCCACAGCCATATGGCATAGCCAGATCAGGACCTGCTAAATGAACTAGTGTAGCCCACAGCCAGATCAGGACCTGCTAAATGAACTAGTGTAGCCCACAGCCAGATCAGGACCTGCTAAATGAACTAGTGTCGCCCACAGCCAGATCAGGACCTGCTAAATGAACTAGTGTAGCCCCAGCCAGATCAGGACCTGCTAAATGAACTAGTGTAGCCCACAGCCAGATCAGGACCTGCTAAATTAACTAGTGTAGCCCACAGCCAGATCAGGACCTGCTAAATGAACTAGTGTAGCCCACAGCCAGATCAGGACCTGCTAAATGAACTAGTGTAGCCCACAGCCAGATCAGGACCTGCTAAATTAACTAGTGTAGCCCACAGCCAGATCAGGACCTGCTAAATGAACTAGTGTAGCCCACAGCCAGATCAGGACCTGCTAAATGAACTAGTGTAGCCCACAGCCAGATCAGGACCTGCTAAATGAACTAGTGTAGCCCACAGCCAGATCAGGACCTGCTAAATGAACTAGTGTAGCCCACAGCCAGATCAGGACCTGCTAAATGAACTAGTGTAGACCACAGCCGTATGGCATAACCAGATCAGGACCTGCTAAATGAACTAGTGTAGCCCACAGCCAGATCAGGACCTGCTAAATGAACTAGTGTCGCCCACAGCCAGATCAGGACCTGCTAAATGAACTAGTGTAGCCCACAGCCAGATCAGGACCTGCTATATTAACTAGTGTAGCTCACAGCCATATGGCACAGCCAGATCAGGACCTGCTAAATGAACTAGTGTAGCCCACAGCCAGATCAGGACCTGCTAAATGAACTAGTGTAGCCCACAGCCATATGGCATAGCCAGATCAGGACCTGCTAAATGAACTAGTGTAGCCCACAGCCAGATCAGGACCTGCTAAATGAACTAGTGTAGCCCACAGCCAGATCAGGACCTGCTAAATGAACTAGTGTAGCCCACAGCCAGATCAGGACCTGCTAAATGAACTAGTGTAGCCCACAGCCAGATCAGGACCTGCTAAATGAACTAGTGTAGCCCACAGCCAGATCAGGACCTGCTAAATGAACTAGTGTAGCCCACAGCCAGATCAGGACCTGCTAAATGAACTAGTGTAGCCCACAGCCAGATCAGGACCGGCTAAATGAACTAGTGTAGCCCACAGCCAGATCAGGACCTGCTAAATGAACTAGTGTAGCCCACAGCCAGATCAGGACCTGCTAAATGAACTAGTGTAGCCCACAGCCATATGGCATAGCCAGATCAGGACCTGCTAAATGAACTAGTGTAGCCCACAGCCAGATCAGGACCTGCTAAATGAACTAGTGTAGCCCACAGCCATATGGCATAGCCAGATCAGGACCTGCTAAATGAACTAGTGTAGCCCACAGCCAGATCAGGACCTGCTAAATGAACTAGTGTAGCCCACAGCCAG
Source organism: Salvelinus fontinalis (assembly GCF_029448725.1). Classification (NCBI taxonomy): domain Eukaryota; kingdom Metazoa; phylum Chordata; class Actinopteri; order Salmoniformes; family Salmonidae; genus Salvelinus; species Salvelinus fontinalis. Next base: position 58,257,404 of record NC_074675.1, read on the forward strand.
ATCAGGACCTGCTAAATGAACTAGTGTAGCCCACAGCCAGATCAGGACCTGCTAAATGAACTAGTGTAGCCCACAGCCAGATCAGGACCTGCTAAATGAACTAGTGTAGCCCACAGCCAGATCAGGACCTGCTAAATGAACTAGTGTAGCCCACAGCCAGATCAGGACCTGCTAAATGAACTAGTGTAGCCCACAGCCAGATCAGGACCTGCTAAATGAACTAGTGTAGCCCACAGCCAGATCAGGACCTGCTAAATGAACTAGTGTAGCCCACAGCCAGATCAGGACCTGCTAAATGAACTAGTGTAGCCCACAGCCAGATCAGGACCTGCTAAATGAACTAGTGTAGCCCACAGCCAGATCAGGACCTGCTAAATGAACTAGTGTAGCCCACAGCCAGATCAGGACCTGCTAAATGAACTAGTGTAGCCCACAGCCAGATCAGGACCTGCTAAATGAACTAGTGTAGCCCACAGCCAGATCAGGACCTGCTAAATGAACTAGTGTAGCCCACAGCCAGATCAGGACCTGCTAAATGAACTAGTGTAGCCCACAGCCAGATCAGGACCTGCTAAATGAACTAGTATAGCCCACAGCCAGATCAGGACCTGCTAAATGAACTAGTGTAGCCCACAGCCAGATCAGGACCTGCTAAATGAACTAGTGTAGCCCACAGCCAGATCAGGACCTGCTAAATGAACTAGTGTAGCCCATAGCCACATGGCATAGCCAGATCAGGACCTGCTAAATGAACTAGTGTAGCCCACAGCCAGATCAGGACCTGCTAAATGAACTAGTGTAGCCCACAGCCAGATCAGGACCTGCTAAATGAACTAGTGTCGCCCACAGCCAGATCAGGACCTGCTAAATGAACTAGTGTCGCCCACAGCCAGATCAGGACCTGCTAAATGAACTAGTGTAGCCCCAGCCAGATCAGGACCTGCTAAATGAACTAGTGTAGCCCACAGCCAGATCAGGACCTGCTAAATTAACTAGTGTAGCCCACAGCCAGATCAGGACCTGCTAAATGAACTAGTGTAGCCCACAGCCAGATCAGGACCTGCTAAATGAACTAGTGTAGCCCACAGCCAGATCAGGACCTGCTAAATTAACTAGTGTAGCCCACAGCCAGATCAGGACCTGCTAAATGAACTAGTGTAGCCCACAGCCAGATCAGGACCTGCTAAATGAACTAGTGTAGCCCACAGCCGTATGGCATAACCAGATCAGGACCTGCTAAATGAACTAGTGTAGCCCACAGACAGATCAGGACCTGCCATATTAACTAGTGTAGCTCACAGCCATATGGCACAGCCAGATCAGGACCTGCTAAATGAACTAGTGTAGCCCACAGCCAGATCAGGACCTGCTAAATGAACTAGTGTAGCCCACAGCCAGATCAGGACCTGCTAAATGAACTAGTGTAGCCCACAGCCAGATCAGGACCTGCTAAATGAACTAGTGTAGCCCACAGCCAGATCAGGACCTGCTAAATGAACTAGTGTAGCCCACAGCCAGATCAGGACCTGCTAAATGAACTAGTGTAGCCCACAGCCAGATCAGGACCTGCTAAATGAACTAGTGTAGCCCACAGCCAGATCAGGACCTGCTAAATGAACTAGTGTAGCCCACAGCCAGATCAGGACCTGCTAAATGAACTAGTGTAGCCCACAGCCAGATCAGGACCTGCTAAATGAACTAGTGTAGCCCACAGCCAGATCAGGACCTGCTAAATGAACTAGTGTAGCCCACAGCCAGATCAGGACCTGCTAAATGAACTAGTGTAGCCCACAGCCAGATCAGGACCTGCTAAATGAACTAGTATAGCCCACAGCCAGATCAGGACCTGCTAAATGAACTAGTGTAGCCCACAGCCAGATCAGGACCTGCTAAATGAACTAGTGTAGCCCACAGCCAGATCAGGACCTGCTAAATGAACTAGTGTAGCCCATAGCCACATGGCATAGCCAGATCAGGACCTGCTAAATGAACTAGTGTAGCCCACAGCCAGATCAGGACCTGCTAAATGAACTAGTGTAGCCCACAGCCAGATCAGGACCTGCTAAATGAACTAGTGTCGCCCACAGCCAGATCAGGACCTGCTAAATGAACTAGTGTCGCCCACAGCCAGATCAGGACCTGCTAAATGAACTAGTGTAGCCCCAGCCAGATCAGGACCTGCTAAATGAACTAGTGTAGCCCACAGCCAGATCAGGACCTGCTAAATTAACTAGTGTAGCCCACAGCCAGATCAGGACCTGCTAAATGAACTAGTGTAGCCCACAGCCAGATCAGGACCTGCTAAATGAACTAGTGTAGCCCACAGCCAGATCAGGACCTGCTAAATTAACTAGTGTAGCCCACAGCCAGATCAGGACCTGCTAAATGAACTAGTGTAGCCCACAGCCAGATCAGGACCTGCTAAATGAACTAGTGTAGCCCACAGACAGATCAGGACCTGCCATATTAACTAGTGTAGCTCACAGCCATATGGCACAGCCAGATCAGGACCTGCTAAATGAACTAGTGTAGCCCACAGCCAGATCAGGACCTGCTAAATGAACTAGTGTAGCCCACAGCCATATGGCATAGCCAGATCAGGACCTGCTAAATGAACTAGTGTAGCCCACAGCCAGATCAGGACCTGCTAAATGAACTAGTGTAGCCCACAGCCAGATCAGGACCTGCTAAATTAACTAGTGTAGCCCACAGCCAGATCAGGACCTGCTAAATGAACTAGTGTAGCCCACAGCCAGATCAGGACCTGCTAAATGAACTAGTGTAGCCCACAGCCAGATCAGGACCTGCTAAATGAACTAGTGTAGCCCACAGCCAGATCAGGACCTGCTAAATTAACTAGTGTAGCCCACAGCCAGATCAGGACCTGCTAAATGAACTAGTGTAGCTCACAGCCATATGGCACAGCCAGATCAGGACCTGCTAAATGAACTAGTGTAGCCCACAGCCAGATCAGGACCTGCTAAATGAACTAGTGTAGCCCACAGCCATATGGCATAGCCAGATCAGGACCTGCTAAATGAACTAGTGTAGCCCCAGCCAGATCAGGACCTGCTAAATGAACTAGTGTAGCCCACAGCCAGATCAGGACCTGCTAAATGAACTAGTGTAGCCCACAGCCAGATCAGGACCTGCTAAATGAACTAGTGTAGCCCACAGCCAGATCAGGACCTGCTAAATGAACTAGTGTAGCCCACAGCCAGATCAGGACCTGCTAAATGAACTAGTGTAGCCCACAGCCAGATCAGGACCTGCTAAATGAACTAGTGTAGCCCATAGCCACATGGCATAGCCAGATCAGGACCTGCTAAATGAACTAGTGTAGCCCACAGCCAGATCAGGACCTGCTAAATGAACTAGTGTAGCCCACAGCCAGATCAGGACCTGCTAAATGAACTAGTGTCGCCCACAGCCAGATCAGGACCTGCTAAATGAACTAGTGTCGCCCACAGCCAGATCAGGACCTGCTAAATGAACTAGTGTAGCCCCAGCCAGATCAGGACCTGCTAAATGAACTAGTGTAGCCCACAGCCAGATCAGGACCTGCTAAATTAACTAGTGTAGCCCACAGCCAGATCAGGACCTGCTAAATGAACTAGTGTAGCCCACAGCCAGATCAGGACCTGCTAAATGAACTAGTGTAGCCCACAGCCAGATCAGGACCTGCTAAATTAACTAGTGTAGCCCACAGCCAGATCAGGACCTGCTAAATGAACTAGTGTAGCCCACAGCCAGATCAGGACCTGCTAAATGAACTAGTGTAGCCCACAGACAGATCAGGACCTGCCATATTAACTAGTGTAGCTCACAGCCATATGGCACAGCCAGATCAGGACCTGCTAAATGAACTAGTGTAGCCCACAGCCAGATCAGGACCTGCTAAATGAACTAGTGTAGCCCACAGCCATATGGCATAGCCAGATCAGGACCTGCTAAATGAACTAGTGTAGCCCACAGCCAGATCAGGACCTGCTAAATGAACTAGTGTAGCCCACAGCCAGATCAGGACCTGCTAAATTAACTAGTGTAGCCCACAGCCAGATCAGGACCTGCTAAATTAACTAGTGTAGCCCACAGCCAGATCAGGACCTGCTAAATGAACTAGTGTAGCCCACAGCCAGATCAGGACCTGCTAAATGAACTAGTGTAGCCCACAGCCAGATCAGGACCTGCTAAATTAACTAGTGTAGCCCACAGCCAGATCAGGACCTGCTAAATGAACTAGTGTAGCTCACAGCCATATGGCACAGTCAGATCAGGACCTGCTAAATGAACTAGTGTAGCCCACAGCCAGATCAGGACCTGCTAAATGAACTAGTGTAGCCCACAGCCAGATCAGGACCTGCTAAATGAACTAGTGTAGCCCACAGCCAGATCAGGACCTGCTAAATGAACTAGTGTAGCCCACAGCCATATGGCATAGCCAGATCAGGACCTGCTAAATGAACTAGTGTAGCCCACAGCCAGATCAGGACCTGCTAAATGAACTAGTGTAGCCCACAGCCAGATCAGGACCTGCTAAATGAACTAGTGTAGCCCACAGCCAGATCAGGACCTGCTAAATGAACTAGTGTCGCCCACAGCCAGATCAGGACCTGCTAAATGAACTAGTGTAGCCCACAGCCATATGGCATAGCCAGATCAGGACCTGCTAAATGAACTAGTGTCGCCCACAGCCGTATGGCACAGCCAGATCAGGACCTGCTATATTAACTAGTGTAGCCAGATCAGGACCTGCTAAATGAACTAGTGTAGCCCACAGCCAGATCAGGACCTGCTAAATGAACTAGTGTAGCCCACAGCCATATGGCATAGCCAGATCAGGACCTGCTAAATGAACTAGTGTAGCCCACAGCCAGATCAGGACCTGCTAAATGAACTAGTGTAGCCCACAGCCAGATCAGGACCTGCTAAATGAACTAGTGTCGCCCACAGCCAGATCAGGACCTGCTAAATGAACTAGTGTAGCCCCAGCCAGATCAGGACCTGCTAAATGAACTAGTGTAGCCCACAGCCAGATCAGGACCTGCTAAATTAACTAGTGTAGCCCACAGCCAGATCAGGACCTGCTAAATTAACTAGTGTAGCCCACAGCCAGATCAGGACCTGCTAAATGAACTAGTGTAGCCCACAGCCAGATCAGGACCTGCTAAATTAACTAGTGTAGCCCACAGCCAGATCAGGACCTGCTAAATTAACTAGTGTAGCCCACAGCCAGATCAGGACCTGCTAAATGAACTAGTGTAGCCCACAGCCGTATGGCATAACCAGATCAGGACCTGCTAAATGAACTAGTGTAGCCCACAGCCAGATCAGGACCTGCTATATTAACTAGTGTAGCTCACAGCCATATGGCACAGCCAGATCAGGACCTGCTAAATGAACTAGTGTAGCCCACAGCCAGATCAGGACCTGCTAAATGAACTAGTGTAGCCCACAGCCATATGGCATAGCCAGATCAGGACCTGCTAAATGAACTAGTGTAGCCCACAGCCAGATCAGGACCTGCTAAATGAACTAGTGTAGCCCACAGCCAGATCAGGACCTGCTAAATGAACTAGTGTAGCCCACAGCCAGATCAGGACCTGCTAAATGAACTAGTGTAGCCCACAGCCAGATCAGGACCTGCTAAATGAACTAGTGTAGCCCACAGCCAGATCAGGACCTGCTAAATGAACTAGTGTAGCCCACAGCCAGATCAGGACCTGCTAAATGAACTAGTGTAGCCCACAGCCAGATCAGGACCTGCTAAATGAACTAGTGTAGCCCACAGCCAGATCAGGACCTGCTAAATGAACTAGTGTAGCCCACAGCCAGATCAGGACCTGCTAAATGAACTAGTGTAGCCCACAGCCAGATCAGGACCTGCTAAATGAACTAGTGTAGCCCACAGCCAGATCAGGACCTGCTAAATGAACTAGTGTAGCCCACAGCCAGTTCAGGACCTGCTAAATGAACTAGTGTAGCCCACAGCCAGTTCAGGACCTGCTAAATGAACTAGTGTAGCCCACAGCCAGATCAGGACCTGCTAAATGAACTAGTGTAGCCCACAGCCAGATCAGGACCTGCTAAATGAACTAGTGTAGCCCACAGCCAGATCAGGACCTGCTAAATGAACTAGTGTAGCCCACAGCCAGATCAGGACCTGCTAAATGAACTAGTGTAGCCCACAGCCAGATCAGGACCTGCTAAATGAACTAGTGTAGCCCACAGCCAGATCAGGACCTGCTAAATGAACTAGTGTAGCCCACAGCCAGATCAGGACCTGCTAAATGAACTAGTGTAGCCCACAGCCAGATCAGGACCTGCTAAATGAACTAGTGTAGCCCACAGCCAGATCAGGACCTGCTAAATGAACTAGTGTAGCCCACAGCCAGATCAGGACCTGCTAAATGAACTAGTGTAGCCCACAGCCAGATCAGGACCTGCTAAATGAACTAGTGTAGCCCACAGCCAGATCAGGACCTGCTAAATGAACTAGTGTAGCCCACAGCCAGATCAGGACCTGCTAAATGAACTAGTGTAGCCCACAGCCAGATCAGGACCTGCTAAATGAACTAGTGTAGCCCACAGCCAGATCAGGACCTGCTAAATGAACTAGTGTAGCCCACAGCCAGATCAGGACCTGCTAAATGAACTAGTGTAGCCCACAGCCAGATCAGGACCTGCTAAATGAACTAGTGTAGCCCACAGCCAGATCAGGACCTGCTAAATGAACTAGTGTAGCCCACAGCCAGATCAGGACCTGCTAAATGAACTAGTGTAGCCCACAGCCAGATCAGGACCTGCTAAATGAACTAGTGTAGCCCACAGCCAGATCAGGACCTGCTAAATGAACTAGTGTAGCCCACAGATCAGGACCTGCTAAATGAACTAGTGTAGCCCACAGATCAGGACCTGCTAAATGAACTAGTGTAGCCCACAGATCAGGACCTGCTAAATGAACTAGTGTAGCCCACATCCAGATCAGGACCTGCTAAATGAACTAGTGTAGCCCACAGCCAGATCAGGACCTGCTAAATGAACTAGTGTAGCCCACATCCAGATCAGGACCTGCTAAATGAACTAGTGTAGCCCACAGCCAGATCAGGACCTGCTAAATGAACTAGTGTAGCCCACAGCCAGATCAGGACCTGCTAAATGAACTAGTGTAGCCCACAGCCAGATCAGGACCTGCTAAATGAACTAGTGTAGCCCATAGCCAGATCAGGACCTGCTAAATGAACTAGTGTAGCCCACAGCCAGATCAGGACCTGCTAAATGAACTAGTGTAGCCCACAGCCAGATCAGGACCTGCTAAATGAACTAGTGTAGCCCACAGCCAGATCAGGACCTGCTAAATGAACTAGTGTAGCCCACAGCCAGATCAGGACCTGCTAAATGAACTAGTGTAGCCCACAGCCAGATCAGGACCTGCTAAATGAACTAGTGTAGCCCACAGCCAGATCAGGACCTGCTAAATGAACTAGTGTAGCCCACAGCCAGATCAGGACCTGCTAAATGAACTAGTGTAGCCCACAGCCAGATCAGGACCTGCTAAATGAACTAGTGTAGCCCACAGCCAGATCAGGACCTGCTAAATGAACTAGTGTAGCCCACAGCCAGATCAGGACCTGCTAAATGAACTAGTGTAGCCCACAGCCAGATCAGGACCTGCTAAATGAACTAGTGTAGCCCACAGCCAGATCAGGACCTGCTAAATGAACTAGTGTAGCCCACAGCCAGATCAGGACCTGCTAAATGAACTAGTGTAGCCCACAGCCAGATCAGGACCTGCTAAATGAACTAGTGTAGCCCACAGCCAGATCAGGACCTGCTAAATGAACTAGTGTAGCCCACAGCCAGATCAGGACCTGCTAAATGAACTAGTGTAGCCCACAGCCAGATCAGGACCTGCTAAATGAACTAGTGTAGCCCACAGCCAGATCAGGACCTGCTAAATGAACTAGTGTAGCCCACAGCCAGATCAGGACCTGCTAAATGAACTAGTGTAGCCCACAGCCAGATCAGGACCTGCTAAATGAACTAGTGTAGCCCACAGCCAGATCAGGACCTGCTAAATGAACTAGTGTAGCCCACAGCCAGATCAGGACCTGCTAAATGAACTACTGTAGCCCACAGCCAGACCAGGACCTGCTAAATGAACTAGTGTAGCCCACAGCCAGATCAGGACCTGCTAAATGAACTAGTGTAGCCCACAGCCAGATCAGGACCTGCTAAATGAACTAGTGTAGCCCACAGCCAGATCAGGACCTGCTAAATGAACTAGTGTAGCCCACAGCCAGATCAGGACCTGCTAAATGAACTAGTGTAGCCCACAGCCAGATCAGGACCTGCTAAATGAACTAGTGTAGCCCACAGATCAGGACCTGCTAAATGAACTAGTGTAGCCCACAGATCAGGACCTGCTAAATGAACTAGTGTAGCCCACAGCCAGATCAGGACCTGCTAAATGAACTAGTGTAGCCCACAGCCAGATCAGGACCTGCTAAATGAACTAGTGTAGCCCACATCCAGATCAGGACCTGCTAAATGAACTAGTGTAGCCCACAGCCAGATCAGGACCTGCTAAATGAACTAGTGTAGCCCACAGCCAGATCAGGACCTGCTAAATGAACTAGTGTAGCCCACAGCCAGATCAGGACCTGCTAAATGAACTAGTGTAGCCCATAGCCAGATCAGGACCTGCTAAATGAACTAGTGTAGCCCACAGCCAGATCAGGACCTGCTAAATGAACTAGTGTAGCCCACAGCCAGATCAGGACCTGCTAAATGAACTAGTGTAGCCCACAGCCAGATCAGGACCTGCTAAATGAACTAGTGTAGCCCACAGCCATATGGCATAGCCAGATCAGGACCTGCTAAATGAACTAGTGTAGCCCACAGCCAGATCAGGACCTGCTAAATGAACTAGTGTAGCCCACAGATCAGGACCTAACATAAGACAACTCAGAGTATGCTATTATGTTGTTCTGAAATAGAATAAATTTTCTTCATATCATGTTTCTTCAGACCTGTCTGTCTAAAATAAATAATGCATTTATTGTGATGCTGTAGACTACATTACATGAATTTATTAGATTTTTTTAAATGTAGATGTTCCAAAGGTCAGTGACTTGTAGGGAATCTGTGGAAGCCAGGAGATGCTAAATGTGTTTATGTTCGTGGCTGACGTAATTTCGTGACTGCCACAGCCTTAGAATAAATTGCCATTAGATTTGCCCATGGTCTTTTCAGATCACCCAGCATGCAGCCAGCTACCCTAACCCCTAACCCCTAACCCCACAGAGCCAGATGAGACCCAACTCTAACCCAGCCATCTACCCTAACCCCACAGAGCCAGAGACCCAACTCTACCCCAGCCAGCTACCCTAACCCCTAACCCAACTCTACCCCAGCCAGCTACCCTAACCCCACAGAGCCAGAGACCCAACTCTACCCCAGCCATCTACCCTAACCCCTAACCCAACTCTACCCCAGCCAGCTACCCTAACCCCACAGAGCCAGAGACCCAACTCTACCCCAGCCATCTACCCTAACCCCTAACCCAACTCTACCCCAGCCAGCTACCCTAACCCCACAGAGCCAGAGACCCAACTCTACCCCAGCCATCTACCCTAACCCCACAGAGCCAGAGACCCAACTCTACCCCAGCCATCTACCCTAACCCCTAACCCAACTCTACCCCAGCCAGCTACCCTAACCCCTAACCCAACTCTACCCCAGCCATCTACCCTAACCCCTAACCCAACTCTACCCCAGCCAGCTACCCTAACCCCACAGAGCCAGATGAGACCCAGCTCTAAGCCAGCCCCAGCCAGCAAGTTGATCCCAGATGAGAGAAGGCTTTGTCTGTGGATTTAGATTATGTCCTGATTCTATCCACACGTCTCATTGGCTAATCCTCATTTCACTTGTCCCGGCAGGGCAGAATCTCCTGTCAAGGCGAGGGGAGTGTGCTCACATGAGGTACCATTCTGCCTCTCCCACACACCACACTGTGCTGCACTCTCATTGGTTCACACAGGTGCAAACTCCTTCTAAACCCCGCCCCCTCAGTGCTTCATCCAATGACGACACGTGTCATTCTCAGCCGCCCACTCGCGCCGAGTATGTTGATTACCTTTCCAGGATCAACATACCCCCCCCTCCTCCCCACGCGGCTGTATCGGATAAACATTGAGTGGAGGATTAGATGCATCCCAGCCAGGATCTCTCCTGTGGTGACAACACACACTACCATCCACTGACTGTTCAATCTCTGAACCTCGTCCAGAGACACAGGGCTGATATTGACAACACAAACAACCTTTTAGAGAGAGAGAGAGAGAGAGAGAGAGAGAGAGAGAGAGAGAGAGAGAGAGAGAGAGATGCTGAGAGAGAGAGAGAGAGAGAGAGAGAGAGAGAGAGATGCTGAGAGAGAGAGAGAGAGAGAGAGAGAGATGCTGAGAGAGAGGGAGAGAGAGAGAGAGATGCTGAGAGAGAGAGAGATGCTGAGAGAGAGAGGGAGAGAGAGAGAGAGATGCTGAGAGAGAGAGAGAGAGAGAGAGAGAGAGAGAGAGAGAGAGAGATGCTGAGAGAGATGCTGAGAGAGAGAGAGAGAGAGAGAGAGAGAGAGAGAGAGAGAGAGAGAGAGAGAGAGAGAGAGAGAGAGAGAGAGGGAGGGAGTGAGTGAGATGGAGATGGAGGGAGAGAGACAGAGAGACAGAGAGACAGAGAGAGAGAGAGAGAGAGAGAGACAGATGCCGAGAGAGAGAGTAGATGAATGAGATGGGGACATTGGACTACACTTTAAATAGACTTTTACACTTTAAATAGAGAGGAACGAGTGCACACTTAGGGGAGGAGCCAGCCTGATCAGCCACCAGCCTGTGAGTATGTAAGCAGACTACAGTCTTAAGCCTCTAGCTCATTCACTCACTTCCTCATCACCCCTCCCCCACATCAGCCACAATAATGCTAATTTACTTGGCGTTACCTTGGATTGTAAACTTGGTCATGGGTCAAAACATATAGATTCAATGGTTGTAGAGATGGGGAGAGGTTTGTCTGTAATAAAGAGATGCTCTGCTTTTTTTGACACCACACTCCACAAAGCAAGTCCTGCTCTAGTTTGATCTTATCTCGATTATTGTCCAGTCATATGGTCAAGTCCTGCAGGCTCTAGTTTGATCTTATCTCGATTATTGTCCAGTCATATGGTCAAGTCCTGCTCTAGTTTGATCTTATCTCGATTATTGTCCAGTCATATGGTCAAGTCCTGCTCTAGTTTGATCTTATCTCGATTATTGTCCAGTCATATGGTCAAGTCCTGCTCTAGTTTGATCTTATCTCGATTATTGTCCAGTCATATGGTCAAGTCCTGCTCTAGTTTGATCTTATCTCGATTATTGTCCAGTCATATGGTCAAGTCCTGCTCTAGTTTGATCTTATCTCGATTATTGTCCAGTCATATGGTCAAGTCCTGCTCTAGTTTGATCTTATCTCGATTATTGTCCAGTCATATGGTCAAGTCCTGCTCTAGTTTGATCTTATCTCGATTATTGTCCAGTCATATGGTCAAGTGCTGCAAAGAAGGACCAACATTGAACAAAAATATTAAACCACAACATGCAACTATTTCTAACATTTTATTGAGTTACAGTTCATTTAAGAAAATCAGTCAATTTAAATAAATTCATTAGGCCCTAATCTATGGATTTCACAGGACTGGGAACACAGATATGCATCTGTTGGTTAAAAATACCTTATAAAAAAGGTAGGGGTGTGGATCAGAAAACCAGTCGGTATCTGGTGTGACCACCATCTGCCTCATGGAGCGCGACATCTTCACACAGAGTTGATCAGGCTGTTGAATGTTGCCCCACTCCTCTTCAATGGCTGTGTGAAGTTGCTGGATATTGAACTGGAACATGCTGTTATACACGTCAATCCAGAGCATCCCAAACATGCTCAATGGGTGACATGTCTGGTGAGTATGCAGGCCATGGAAGAACTGGGACATTTTCAGCTTCCAGGAATTGTGTCCAGAACTTGCAACATGAGGCCGTGCATTATCATGCTGAAACATGAGGCCGTGCATTATCATGCTGAAACATGAGGCCGTGCATTATCATGCTGAAACATGAGGCGATGGCGGTGGATGAATGGCATGATAATGGGCCTCAGGATCTCATTACGGTATCTCTGTGCATTCACATTGCCATCGATAAAATGCAATTGTGTTTGTTGTCTGTAGCTTATGCCTGCCCATACCATAACCCCACCGCCACCATGGGGCACTCTGTTCACAATGTTGGGTTAGGGTTAACCTAACCCTAACCCATCAGCAAAACGCTTGCCCACACAACACCACACACGCTCATACTGTTGAAATGAGGATTTATCCGTGAAGAGCACACTTCTCCAGCGTGCCAGTGGCCATCGAAGGTGAGTATTTGTCCACTGAAGACGGTTACGTCGTCGAACTGCAGTCAGAACAAAACTCTGGTGAGGATGAGGAGCACGCAGATGAGCCTGAGACGGTAACTGACAGTTTCATCAGCTGTCCGGGTGGCTGGTCTTAGACGACACCACAGGTGAAGAAGCCGGATGTGGAGGTCCTGGGCTGGTGTGGTTACACGTGGTCTGGGGTTGTGGAGGTCCTGGGCTGGTGTGGTTACACGTGGTCTGGGGTTGTGGAGGTCCTGGACTGGTGTGGTTACACGTGGTCTGGGGTTGTGGAGGTCCTGGACTGGTGTGGTTACACGTGGTCTGGGAGGCCGGTTGGACGTACTACCAAATTCTCTAAAATTACATTGGAGGCGGCTTATGGTAGAGAAACGTAAATTCTATTCTCTGGTGGACATTCCTGCAGTCAGCATGACAATTTCACGCTCCCTCGACACATCTCTGTTTAATGGTCACACAGGCTCGAAGGTCTGATTGCAAGGTACAGTGGAAGTCTTAGGCTCTGAGCTCCAACATGTAAGACGATATTATTTCACTAGTGAAAATGGTTATAAAAGGTGGAGGCAGCGAGCCAGTGGTGTCTATTCAGCAGCCTGATGGTCTGGGGATAGAAACAGCTGACTAGTGGTGTCTATTCAGCAGCCTGATGGTCTGGGGGTAGAAACAGCTGACTAGTGGCGTCAATTCAGCAGTCTGATGGTCTGGGGGTAGAAACAGCTGACTAGTGGTGTCTATTCAGCAGCCTGATGGTAGAAACAGCTGACTAGTGGTGTCTATTCAGCAGTCTGATTGTCTGGGGGTAGGAACAGCTGACTAGTGGTGTTTATTCAGCAGCCTGATGGTCTGGGGGTAGAAACAGCTGACTAGTGGTGTCTATTCAGCAGTCTGATGGTAGAAACAGCTGACTAGTGGTGTCTATTCAGCAGTCTGATGGTCTGGTGGTAGAAACAGCTGACTAGTGGTGTCTATTCAACAGTCTGGGGGTAGAAACAGCTGACTAGTGGTGTCTATTCAGCAGTCTGATGGTCTGGGGGTAGAAACAGCTGACTAGTGGTGTCTATTCAGGAGCCTGATGGTCTGGGGGTAGAAACATCTGACTAGTGGTGTCTATTCAGCAGCCTGATGGTCTGGGGGTAGAAACAGCTGACTAGTGGTGTCTATTCAGCAGTCTGATGGTAGAAACAGCTGACTAGTGGTGTCTATTCAGCAGTCTGATGGTCTGATGGTAGAAACAGCTGACTAGTGGTGTCTATTCAGCAGCCTGATGGGAGAAACAGCTGACTAGTGGTGTCTATTCAGCAGCCTGATGGTCTGGGGGTAGAAACAGCTGACTAGTGGTGTCTATTCAGCAGCCTGATGGTAGAAACAGCTGACTAGTGGTGTCTATTCAGCAGTCTGATGGTGGAAACAGCTGACTAGTGGTGTCTATTCAGCAGTCTGATGGTCTGGGGGTAGAAACAGCTGACTAGTGGTGTCTATTCAGCAGCCTGATGGTCTGGGGGTAGAAAAAGCTGACTAGTGGTGTCTATTCAGCAGTCTGATGGTCTGGGGGTAGAAACAGCTGACTAGTGGTGTCTATTCAACAGCCTGATGGTCTGGAGGTAGAAACAGCTGACTAGTGGTGTCTATTCAGCAGGCTGATGGTCTGATGGTAGAAACAGCTGACTAGTGGTGTCTATTCAGCAGTCTGATGGTAGAAACAGCTGACTAGTGGTGTCTATTCAACAGTCTGATGGTAGAAACAGCTGACTAGTGGTGTCTATTCAACAGTCTGATGGTAGAAACAGCTGACTAGTGGTGTCTATTCAAGAGTCTGATGGTAGAAACAGCTGACTAGTGGTGTCTATTCAGCAGCCTGATGGTAGAAACAGCTGACTAGTGGTGTCTATTCAGCAGCCTGATGGTCTGGGGGTAGAAACAGCTGACTAGTGGTGTCTATTCCTCAGTCTGATGGTAGAAACAGCTGACTAGTGGTGTCTATTCAGCAGCCTGATGGTAGAAACAGCTGACTAGTGGTGTCTATTCAGCAGTCTGATGGTCTGGGGGTAGAAACAGCTGACTAGTGGTGTCTATTCAGCAGTCTGATGGTCTGGGGGTAGAAACAGCTGACTAGTGGTGTCTATTCAGCAGTCTGATGGTCTGGGGGTAGAAACAGCTGACTAGTGGTGTCTATTCAGCAGTCTGATGGTCTGGGGGTAGAAACAGCTGACTAGTGGTGTCTATTCAGCAGTCTGATGGTCTGGGGGTAGAAACAGCTGACTAGTGGTGTCTATTCAACAGTCTGATGGTAGAAACAGCTGACTAGTGGTGTCTATTCAGCAGCCTGATGGTCTGGGGGTAGAAACAGCTGACTAGTGGTGTCTATTCAGCAGTCTGATGGTAGAAACAGCTGACTAGTGGTGTCTGTTCAGCAGTCTGATGGTCTGGAGGTAGAAACAGATGACTAGTGGTGTCTATTCAGCAGTCTGATGGTCTGGGGGTAGAAACAGCTGACTAGTGGTGTCTATTCAGCAGTCTGATGGTCTGGGGGTAGAAACAGCTGACTAGTGGTGTCTATTCAACAGTCTGATGGTAGAAACAGCTGACTAGTGGTGTCTATTCAGCAGCCTGATGGTCTGGGGGTAGAAACAGCTGACTAGTGGTGTCTATTCAGCAGTCTGATGGTAGAAACAGCTGACTAGTGGTGTCTGTTCAGCAGTCTGGAGGTAGAAACAGATGACTAGTGGTGTCTATTCAGCAGTCTGATGGTCTGGGGGTAGAAACAGCTGACTAGTGGTGTCTATTCAGCAGCCTGATGGTCTGGGGGTAGAAACAGCTGACTAGTGGTGTCTATTCAGCAGTCTGATGGTAGAAACAGATGACTAGTGGTGTCTATTCAGCAGTCTGATGGTAGAAACAGATGACTAGTGGTGTCTATTCAGCAGCCTGATGGTCTGGGGGTAGAAACAGCTGACTAGTGGTGTCTATTCAGCAGTCTGATGGTCTGATGGTAGAAACAGCTGACTAGTGGTGTCTATTCAGCAGTCTGATGGTCTGGGGGTAGAAACAGCTGACTAGTGGTGTCTATTCAGCAGTCTGATGGTAGAAACAGCTGACTAGTGGTGTCTATTCAGCAGCCTGATGGTCTGGGGGTAGAAACAGCGGACTAGTGGTGTCTATTCAGCAGTCTGATGGTCTGGGGGTAGAAACAGCTGACTAGTGGTGTCTATTCAGCAGCCTGATGGTCTGGGGGTAGAAACAGCTGACTAGTGGTGTCTATTCAGCAGCCTGATGGTCTGGGGGTAGAAACAGCTGATTAGTGGTGTCTATTCAGCAGTCTGATGGTCTGATGGTAGAAACAGCTGACTAGTGGTGTCTATTCAGCAGTCTGATGGTCTGGGTGTAGAAACAGCTGACTAGTGGTGTCTATTCAGCAGGCTGATGGTCTGGGGGTAGAAACAGCTGACTAGTGGTGTCTATTCAGCAGTCTGACGGTCTGATGGTAGAAACAGCTGACTAGTGGTGTCTATTCAGCAGTCTGATGGTCAGGGGGTAGAAACAGCTGACTAGTGGTGTCTATTCAGCAGTCTGATGGTCTGGGGGTAGAAACAGCTGACTAGTGGTGTCTATTCAGCAGTCTGATGGTCTGGAGGTAGAAACAGCTGACTAGTGGTGTCTATTCAGCAGCCTGATGGTCTGATGGTAGAAACAGCTGACTAGTGGTGTCTATTCAGCAGTCTGATGGTCTGGGGGTAGAAACAGCTGACTAGTGGTGTCTATTCAGCAGCCTGATGGTAGAAACAGCTGACTAGTGGTGTCTATTCAGCAGCCTGATGGTAGAAACAGCTGACTAGTGGTGTCTATTCAGCAGCCTGATGGTCTGGGGGTAGAAACAGCTGACTAGTGGTGTCTATTCAGCAGCCTGATGGTCTGGGGGTAGAAACAGCTGACTAGTGGTGTCTATTCAGCAGTCTGATGGTCTGGAGGTAGAAACAGCTGACTAGTGGTGTCTATTCAGCAGTCTGATGGTAGAAACAGCTGACTAGTGGTGTCTATTCAGCAGCCTGATGGTCTGGGGGTAGAAACAGCTGACTAGTGGTGTCTATTCAGCAGTCTGATGGTCTGGGGGTAGAAACAGCTGACTAGTGGTGTCTATTCAGCAGTCTGATGGTCTGGGGATAGAAACAGCTGACTAGTGGTGTCTATTCAGCAGTCTAATGGTAGAAACAGCTGACTAGTGGTGTCTATTCAGCAGTCTGATGGTCTGGGGGTAGAAACAGCTGACTAGTGGTGTCTATTCAGCAGTCTGATGGTAGAAACAGCTGACTAGTGGTGTCTATTCAGCAGTCTGATGGTCTGGGGGTAGAAACAGCTGACTAGTGGTGTCTATTCAGCAGTCTGATGGTCTGGGGGTAGAAACAGCTGACTAGTGGTGTCTATTCAACAGTCTGATGGTCTGGGGGTAGAAACAGCTGACTAGTGGTGTCTATTCAGCAGTCTGATGGTCTGGGGGTAGAAACAGCTGACTAGTGGTGTCTATTCAACAGTCTGATGGTAGAAACAGCTGACTAGTGGTGTCTATTCAGCAGCCTGATGGTCTGGGGGTAGAAACAGCTGACTAGTGGTGTCTATTCAGCAGTCTGATGGTAGAAACAGCTGACTAGTGGTGTCTGTTCAGCAGTCTGATGGTCTGGAGGTAGAAACAGATGACTAGTGGTGTCTATTCAGCAGTCTGATGGTCTGGGGGTAGAAACAGCTGACTAGTGGTGTCTATTCAGCAGCCTGATGGTCTGGGGGTAGAAACAGCTGACTAGTGGTGTCTATTCAGCAGCCTGATGGTCTGGGGGTAGAAACAGCTGATTAGTGGTGTCTATTCAGCAGTCTGATGGTCTGATGTTAGAAACAGCTGACTAGTGGTGTCTATTCAGCAGTCTGATGGTCTGGGTGTAGAAACAGCTGACTAGTGGTGTCTATTCAGCAGGCTGATGGTCTGGGGGTAGAAACAGCTGACTAGTGGTGTCTATTCAGCAGTCTGATGGTCTGATGGTAGAAACAGCTGACTAGTGGTGTCTATTCAGCAGCCTGATGGTGTGGGGGTAGAAACAGCTGACTAGTGGTGTCTATTCAGCAGTCTGATGGTCTGGGGGTAGAAACAGCTGACTAGTGGTGTCTATTCAGCAGTCTGATGGTCTGGAGGTAGAAACAGCTGACTAGTGGTGTCTATTCAGCAGCCTGATGGTCTGATGGTAGAAACAGCTGACTAGTGGTGTCTATTCAGCAGCCTGATGGTAGAAACAGCTGACTAGTGGTGTCTATTCAGCAGCCTGATGGTAGAAACAGCTGACTAGTGGTGTCTATTCAGCAGCCTGATGGTCTGGGGGTAGAAACAGCTGACTAGTGGTGTCTATTCAGCAGTCTGATGGTCTGGAGGTAGAAACAGCTGACTAGTGGTGTCTATTCAGCAGTCTGATGGTAGAAACAGCTGACTAGTGGTGTCTATTCAGCAGTCTGATGGTCTGGGGGTAGAAACAGCTGACTAGTGGTGTCTATTCAGCAGTCTGATGGTAGAAACAGCTGACTAGTGGTGTCTATTCAGCAGCCTGATGGTCTGATGGTAGAAACAGCTGACTAGTGGTGTCTATTCAGCAGTCTGATGGTCTGATGGTAGAAACAGCTGACTAGTGGTGTCTATTCAGCAGTCTGATGGTAGAAACAGCTGACTAGTGATGTCTATTCAGCAGCCTGATGGTAGAAACAGCTGACTAGTGGTGTCTATTCAACAGCCTGATGGTCTGATGGTAGAAACAGCTGACTAGTGGTGTCTATTCAACAGCCTGATGGTCTGATGGTAGAAACAGCTGACTAGTGGTGTCTATTCAGCAGCCTGATGGTCTGGGGGTAGAAACAGCTAACTAGTGGTGTCTATTCAGCAGTCTGATGGTCTGATGGTAGAAACAGCTGACTAGTGGTGTCTATTCAGCAGTCTGATGGTAGAAACAGTTGACTAGTGGTGTCTATTCAGCAGCCTGATGGTCTGGGGGTAGAAACACCTGACTAGTGGTGTCTATTCAACAGTCTGATGGTAGATACAGCTGACTAGTGGTGTCTATTCTCCAGTCTGATGGTAGAAACAGCTGACTAGTGGTGTCTATTCAGCAGTCTGATGGTCTGATGGTAGAAACAGCTGACTAGTGGTGTCTATTCAGCAGTCTGATGGTCTGGGGATAGAAACAGCTGACTAGTGGTGTCTATTCAGCAGTCTGATGGTAGAAACAGCTGACTAGTGGTGTCTATTCAGCAGCCTGATGGTCTGATGGTAGAAACAGCTGACTAGTGGTGTCTATTCAGCAGCCTGATGGTCTGGGGGTAGAAACAGCTGACTAGTGGTGTCTATTCAGCAGTCTGATGGTAGAAACAGCTGACTAGTAGTGTCTATTCAGCAGTCTGATGGTCTGGGGGTAGAAACAGCTGACTAGTGGTGTCTATTCAGCAGCCTGATGGTAGAAACAGCTGACTACTGGTGTCTATTCAACAGTCTGGGGGTAGAAACAGCTGACTAGTGGTGTCTATTCAGCAGTCTGATGGTCTGGGGGTAGAAACAGCTGACTAGTGGTGTCTATTCAGCAGTCTGATGGTCTGGGGGTAGGAAAAGCTGACTAGTGGTGTCTATTCAACAGTCTGATTGTCTGGTGGTAGAAACAGCTGACTAGTGGTGTCTATTCAGCAGGCTGATGGTCTGATGGTAGAAACAGCTGACTAGTGGTGTCTATTCAGCAGTCTGATGGTAGAAACAGCTGACTAGTGGTGTCTATTCAACAGTCTGATGGTAGAAACAGCTGACTAGTGGTGTCTATTCAGCAGTCTGATGGTAGAAACAGCTGACTAGTGGTGTCTATTCAGCAGTCTGATGGTCTGGGGGTAGAAACAGCTGACTAGTGGTGTCTATTCATCAGTCTGATGGTAGAAACAGCTGACTAGTGGTGTCTATTCAGCAGTCTGATGGTCTGGGGATAGAAACAGCTGACTAGTGGTGTCTATTCAGCAGCCTGATGGTAGAAACAGCTGACTAGTGGTGTCTATTCGGCAGTCTGATGGTCTGGGGGTAGAAACAGCTGACTAGTGGTGTCTATTCAGCAGCCTGATGGTCTGGGGGTAGAAACAGCTGACTAGTGGTGTCTATTCAACAGTCTGATGGTAGAAACAGCTGACTAGTGGTGTCTATTCAGCAGTCTGATGGTCTGGGGATAGAAACAGCTAACTAGTGGTGTCTATTCAGCAGTCTGGTGGTCTGGGGATAGAAACAGCTAACTAGTGGTGTCTATTCAGCAGTCTGGTGGTCTGGGGGTAGAAACAGTTGACTAGTGGTGTCTATTCAGCAGCCTGATGGTAGAAACAGCTGACTAGTGGTGTCTATTCAGCAGCCTGATGGAAGAAACAGCTGACTAGTGGTGTCTATTCAACAGTCTGATGGTCTGGGGGTAGAAACAGCTGACTAGTGGTGTCTATTCAGCAGCCTGATGGTAGAAACAGCTGACTACTGGTGTCTATTCAACAGTCTGGGGGTAGAAACAGCTGACTAGTGGTGTCTATTCAGCAGTCTGATGGTCTGGGGGTAGAAACAGCTGACTAGTGGTGTCTATTCAGCAGTCTGATGGTCTGGGGGTAGGAAAAGCTGACTAGTGGTGTCTATTCAACAGTCTGATGGTCTGGTGGTAGAAACAGCTGACTAGTGGTGTCTATTCAGCAGGCTGATGGTCTGATGGTAGAAACAGCTGACTAGTGGTGTCTATTCAGCAGTCTGATGGTAGAAACAGCTGACTAGTGGTGTCTATTCAACAGTCTGATGGTAGAAACAGCTGACTAGTGGTGTCTATTCAACAGTCTGATGGTAGAAACAGCTGACTAGTGGTGTCTATTCAACAGTCTGATGGTAGAAACAGCTGACTAGTGGTGTCTATTCAGCAGTCTGATGGTAGAAACAGCTGACTAGTGGTGTCTATTCAGCAGTCTGATGGTCTGGGGGTAGAAACAGCTGACTAGTGGTGTCTATTCAGCAGTCTGATGGTAGAAACAGCTGACTAGTGGTGTCTATTCAGCAGTCTGATGGTCTGGGGGTAGAAACAGCTGACTAGTGGTGTCTATTCATCAGTCTGATGGTAGAAACAGCTGACTAGTGGTGTCTATTCAGCAGTCTGATGGTCTGGGGATAGAAACAGCTGACTAGTGGTGTCTATTCAGCAGCCTGATGGTAGAAACAGCTGACTAGTGGTGTCTATTCGGCAGTCTGATGGTCTGGGGGTAGAAACAGCTGACTAGTGGTGTCTATTCAGCAGTCTGATGGTCTGGGGGTAGAAACAGCTGACTAGTGGTGTCTATTCGGCAGTCTGATGGTCTGGGGGTAGAAACAGCTGACTAGTGGTGTCTATTCAGCAGCCTGATGGTCTGGGGGTAGAAACAGCTGACTAGTGGTGTCTATTCAACAGTCTGATGGTAGAAACAGCTGACTAGTGGTGTCTATTCAGCAGTCTGATGGTCTGGGGATAGAAACAGCTAACTAGTGGTG
Source organism: Salvelinus fontinalis (assembly GCF_029448725.1). Taxonomy (NCBI): domain Eukaryota; kingdom Metazoa; phylum Chordata; class Actinopteri; order Salmoniformes; family Salmonidae; genus Salvelinus; species Salvelinus fontinalis. The sequence continues at coordinate 58,278,414 of NC_074675.1, forward strand.
TCTATTCAGCAGTCTGGTGGTCTGGGGATAGAAACAGCTAACTAGTGGTGTCTATTCAGCAGTCTGGTGGTCTGGGGGTAGAAACAGTTGACTAGTGGTGTCTATTCAGCAGCCTGATGGTCTGATGGTAGAAACAGCTGACTAGTGGTGTCTATTCAGCAGCCTGATGGAAGAAACAGCTGACTAGTGGTGTCTATTCAACAGTCTGATGGTCTGGGGGTAGAAACAGCTGACTAGTGGTGTCTATTCATCAGTCTGATGGTCTGGGGATAGAAACAGCTGACTAGTGGTGTCTATTCAGCAGTCTGATGGTCTGGGGGTAGAAACAGCTGACTAGTGGTGTCTATTCATCAGTCTGATGGTCTGGGGGTAGAAACAGCTGACTAGTGGTGTCTATTCAGCAGCCTGATGGTCTGGGGGTAGAAACAGCTGACTAGTGGTGTCTATTCAGCAGTCTGGGGGTAGAAACAGCTGACTAGTGGTGTCTATTCAGCAGTCTGATGGTAGAAACAGCTGACTAGTGGTGTCTATTCAGCAGTCTGATGGTAGAAACAGATGACTAGTGGTGTCTATTCAGCAGCCTGATGGTCTGGGGGTAGAAACAGCTAACTAGTGGTGTCTATTCAGCAGTCTGATGGTAGAAACAGCTGACTAGTGGTGTCTATTCAGCAGTCTGATGGTAGAAACAGCTGACTAGTGGTGTCTATTCAGCAGCCTGATGGTAGAAACAGCTGACTAGTGGTGTCTATTCAGCAGCCTGATGGTAGAAACAGCTGACTAGTGGTGTCTATTCAGCAGCCTGATGGTAGAAACAGCTGACTAGTGGTGTCTATTCAGCAGCCTGATGGTCTGGGGGTAGAAACAGCTGACTAGTGGTGTCTATTCAGCAGCCTGATGGTCTGGGGGTAGAAACAGCTGACTAGTGGTGTCTATTCAACAGTCTGATGGTAGAAACAGCTGACTAGTGGTGTCTATTCAGCAGCCTGATGGTCTGGGGGTAGAAACAGCTGACTAGTGGTGTCTATTCAGCAGTCTGATGGTCGGATGGTAGAAACAGCTGACTAGTGGTGTCTATTCAGCAGTCTGATGGTAGAAACAGCTGACTAGTGGTGTCTATTCAGCAGTCTGATGGTAGAAACAGCTGACTAGTGGTGTCTATTCAGCAGTCTGATGGTAGAAACAGCTGACTAGTGGTGTCTATTCAGCAGCCTGATGGTCTGGGGGTAGAAACAGCTGACTAGTGGTGTCTATTCAGCAGTCTGATGGTCTGGGGGTAGAAAAAGCTGACTAGTGGTGTCTATTCAGCAGTCTGATGGTCTGGGGGTAGAAACAGCTGACTAGTGGTGTCTATTCAGCAGTCTGATGGTCTGGGGGTAGAAACAGCTGACTAGTGGTGTCTATTCAGCAGCCTGATGGTCTGGGGGTAGAAACAGCTGACTAGTGGTGTCTATTCAGCAGTCTGATGGTAGAAACAGCTGACTAGTGGTGTCTATTCAGCAGTCTGATGGTCTGGTGGTAGAAACAGCTGACTAGTGGTGTCTATTCAGCAGTCTGATGGTAGAAACAGCTGACTAGTGGTGTCTATTCAGCAGTCTGATGGTCTGGGGGTAGAAACAGCTGACTAGTGGTGTCTATTCAGCAGCCTGATGGTCTGGGGGTAGAAACAGCTGACTAGTGGTGTCTATTCAGCAGCCTGATGGTCTGGGGGTAGAAACAGCTGACTAGTGGTGTCTATTCAGCAGCCTGATGGTCTGGGGGTAGAAACAGCTGACTAGTGGTGTCTATTCAGCAGCCTGATGGTCTGGGGGTAGAAACAGCTGACTAGTGGTGTCTATTCAGCAGTCTGATGGTCTGATGGTAGAAACAGCTGACTAGTGGTGTCTATTCAGCAGCCTGATGGTCTGATGGTAGAAACAGCTGACTAGTGGTGTCTATTCAGCAGTCTGATGGTCTGATGGTAGAAACAGCTGACTAGTGGTGTCAATTCAGCAGTCTGATGGTCTGGGGGTAGAAACAAATGACTAGTGGTGTCTATTCAGCAGTCTGATGGTAGAAACAGCTGACTAGTGGTGTCTATTCAACAGTCTGATGGTAGAAACAGCTGACTAGTGGTGTCTATTCAACAGTCTGATGGTAGAAACAGCTGACTAGTGGTGTCTATTCAACAGTCTGATGGTAGAAACAGCTGACTAGTGGTGTCTATTCAGCAGTCTGATGGTCTGGGGGTAGAAACAGCTGACTAGTGGTGTCTATTCAGCAGTCTGATGGTCTGATGGTAGAAACAGCTGACTAGTGGTGTCTATTCAGCAGTCTGATGGTAGAAACAGCCGACTAGTGCTGTCTATTCAGCAGCCTGATGGTAGAAACAGCTGACTAGTGGTGTCTATTCAACAGCCTGATGGTCTGATGGTAGAAACAGCTGACTAGTGGTGTCTATTCAACAGCCTGATGGTCTGATGGTAGAAACAGCTGACTAGTGGTGTCTATTCAGCAGCCTGATGGTCTGGGGGTAGAAACAGCTAACTAGTGGTGTCTATTCAGCAGTCTGATGGTCTGATGGTAGAAACAGCTGACTAGTGGTGTCTATTCAGCAGTCTGATGGTAGAAACAGTTGACTAGTGGTGTCTATTCAGCAGCCTGATGGTCTGGGGGTAGAAACACCTGACTAGTGGTGTCTATTCAACAGTCTGATGGTAGATACAGCTGACTAGTGGTGTCTATTCAACAGTCTGATGGTAGAAACAGCTGACTAGTGGTGTCTATTCAGCAGTCTGATGGTCTGATGGTAGAAACAGCTGACTAGTGGTGTCTATTCAGCAGTCTGATGGTCTGGGGATAGAAACAGCTGACTAGTGGTGTCTATTCAGCAGTCTGATGGTAGAAACAGCTGACTAGTGGTGTCTATTCAGCAGCCTGATGGTCTGGGGGTAGAAACAGCTGACTAGTGGTGTCTATTCAGCAGTCTGATGGTAGAAACAGCTGACTAGTAGTGTCTATTCAGCAGTCTGATGGTCTGGGGGTAGAAACAGCTGACTACTGGTGTCTATTCAGCAGCCTGATGGTAGAAACAGCTGACTAGTGGTGTCTATTCAGCAGCCTGATGGTAGAAACAGCTGACTACTGGTGTCTATTCAACAGTCTGGGGGTAGAAACAGCTGACTAGTGGTGTCTATTCAGCAGTCTGATGGTCTGGGGGTAGAAACAGCTGACTAGTGGTGTCTATTCAACAGTCTGATGGTCTGGTGGTAGAAACAGCTGACTAGTGGTGTCTATTCAGCAGGCTGATGGTCTGATGGTAGAAACAGCTGACTAGTGGTGTCTATTCAGCAGTCTGATGGTAGAAACAGCTGACTAGTGGTGTCTATTCAACAGTCTGATGGTAGAAACAGCTGACTAGTGGTGTCTATTCAACAGTCTGATGGTAGAAACAGCTGACTAGTGGTGTCTATTCAACAGTCTGATGGTAGAAACAGCTGACTAGTGGTGTCTATTCAGCAGTCTGATGGTAGAAACAGCTGACTAGTGGTGTCTATTCAGCAGTCTGATGGTCTGGGGGTAGAAACAGCTGACTAGTGGTGTCTATTCATCAGTCTGATGGTAGAAACAGCTGACTAGTGGTGTCTATTCAGCAGTCTGATGGTCTGGGGATAGAAACAGCTGACTAGTGGTGTCTATTCAGCAGCCTGATGGTAGAAACAGCTGACTAGTGGTGTCTATTCGGCAGTCTGATGGTCTGGGGGTAGAAACAGCTGACTAGTGGTGTCTATTCAGCAGTCTGATGGTCTGGGGGTAGAAACAGCTGACTAGTGGTGTCAATTCAGCAGTCTGATGGTCTGGGGGTAGAAACAAATGACTAGTGGTGTCTATTCAGCAGTCTGATGGTAGAAACAGCTGACTAGTGGTGTCTATTCAACAGTCTGATGGTAGAAACAGCTGACTAGTGGTGTCTATTCAACAGTCTGATGGTAGAAACAGCTGACTAGTGGTGTCTATTCAACAGTCTGATGGTAGAAACAGCTGACTAGTGGTGTCTATTCAGCAGTCTGATGGTCTGATGGTAGAAACAGCTGACTAGTGGTGTCTATTTAACAGTCTGATGGTAGAAACAGCTGACTAGTGGTGTCTATTCATCAGTCTGATGGTCTGATGGTAGAAACAGCTGACTAGTGGTGTCTATTCAGCAGCCTGATGGTCTGATGGTAGAAACAGCTGACTAGTGGTGTCTATTCAGCAGCCTGATGGTAGAAACAGCTGACTAGTGGTGTCTATTCAGCAGCCTGATGGTCTGGGGGTAGAAACAGCTGACTAGTGGTGTCTATTCAGCAGTCTGATGGTCTGGGGATAGAAACAGCTGACTAGTGGTGTCTATTCAGCAGCCTGATGGTAGAAACAGCTGACTAGTGGTGTCTATTCAGCAGTCTGATGGTAGAAACAGCTGACTAGTGGTGTCTATTCAGCAGCCTGATGGTAGAAACAGCTGACTAGTGGTGTCTATTCAGCAGTCTGATGGTCTGGGGGTAGAAACAGCTGACTAGTGGTGTCTATTCAGCAGTCTGATGGTCTGGGGATAGAAACAGCTGACTAGTGGTGTCTATTCAGCAGTCTGATGGTCTGGGGATAGAAACAGCTGACTAGTGGTGTCTATTCAGCAGTCTGATGGTCGGATGGTAGAAACAGCTGACTAGTGGTGTCTATTCAGCAGTCTGATGGTAGAAACAGCTGACTAGTGGTGTCTTTTCAGCAGTCTGATGGTAGAAACAGCTGACTAGTGGTGTCTATTCAGCAGTCTGATGGTAGAAACAGCTGACTAGTGGTGTCTATTCAGCAGCCTGATGGTCTGGGGGTAGAAACAGCTGACTAGTGGTGTCTATTCAGCAGTCTGATGGTCTGGGGGTAGAAACAGCTGACTAGTGGTGTCTATTCAGCAGTCTGATGGTCTGGTGGTAGAAACAGCTGACTAGTGGTGTCTATTCAGCAGTCTGATGGTCTGGGGGTAGAAACAGCTGACTAGTGGTGTCTATTCAGCAGTCTGATGGTCTGGGGGTAGAAACAGCTGACTAGTGGTGTCTATTCAGCAGCCTGATGGTCTGGGGGTAGAAACAGCTGACTAGTGGTGTCTATTCAGCAGTCTGATGGTAGAAACAGCTGACTAGTGGTGTCTATTCAGCAGTCTGATGGTCTGGTGGTAGAAACAGCTGACTAGTGGTGTCTATTCAGCAGTCTGATGGTAGAAACAGCTGACTAGTGGTGTCTATTCAGCAGTCTGATGGTCTGGGGGTAGAAACAGCTGACTAGTGGTGTCTATTCAGCAGCCTGATGGTCTGGGGGTAGAAACAGCTGACTAGTGGTGTCTATTCAGCAGTCTGATGGTCTGGGGGTAGAAACAGCTGACTAGTGGTGTCTATTCAGCAGCCTGATGGTCTGGGGGTAGAAACAGCTGACTAGTGGTGTCTATTCAGCAGCCTGATGGTCTGGGGGTAGAAACAGCTGACTAGTGGTGTCTATTCAGCAGTCTGATGGTCTGATGGTAGAAACAGCTGACTAGTGGTGTCTATTCAGCAGCCTGATGGTCTGGGGGTAGAAACAGCTGACTAGTGGTGTCTATTCAGCAGCCTGATGGTCTGATGGTAGAAACAGCTGACTAGTGGTGTCTATTCAGCAGTCTGATGGTCTGGGGGTAGAAACAGCTGACTAGTGGTGTCTATTCAGCAGTCTGATGGTCTGGGGGTAGAAACAGCTGACTAGTGGTGTCTATTCAGCAGTCTGATGGTAGAAACAGCTGACTAGTGGTGTCTATTCAACAGTCTGATGGTAGAAACAGCTGACTAGTGGTGTCTATTCAACAGTCTGATGGTAGAAACAGCTGACTAGTGGTGTCTATTCAACAGTCTGATGGTAGAAACAGCTGACTAGTGGTGTCTATTCAGCAGCCTGATGGTAGAAACAGCTGACTAGTGGTGTCTATTCAGCAGTCTGATGGTCTGATGGTAGAAACAGCTGACTAGTGGTGTCTATTCAGCAGTCTGATGGTAGAAACAGCTGACTAGTGGTGTCTATTCAGCAGTCTGATGGTAGAAACAGCTGACTAGTGGTGTCTATTCAGCAGCCTGATGGTCTGGGGGTAGAAACAGCTGACTAGTGGTGTCTATTCAGCAGTCTGATGGTCTGGGGGTAGAAACAGCTGACTAGTGGTGTCTATTCAGCAGTCTGATGGTCTGGTGGTAGAAACAGCTGACTAGTGGTGTCTATTCAGCAGTCTGATGGTCTGGGGGTAGAAACAGCTGACTAGTGGTGTCTATTCAGCAGTCTGATGGTCTGGGGGTAGAAACAGCTGACTAGTGGTGTCTATTCAGCAGCCTGATGGTCTGGGGGTAGAAACAGCTGACTAGTGGTGTCTATTCAGCAGTCTGATGGTAGAAACAGCTGACTAGTGGTGTCTATTCAGCAGTCTGATGGTCTGGGGGTAGAAACAGCTGACTAGTGGTGTCTATTCAGCAGTCTGATGGTAGAAACAGCTGACTAGTGGTGTCTATTCAGCAGTCTGATGGTCTGGGGGTAGAAACAGCTGACTAGTGGTGTCTATTCAGCAGCCTGATGGTCTGGGGGTAGAAACAGCTGACTAGTGGTGTCTATTCAGCAGTCTGATGGTCTGGGGGTAGAAACAGCTGACTAGTGGTGTCTATTCAGCAGCCTGATGGTCTGGGGGTAGAAACAGCTGACTAGTGGTGTCTATTCAGCAGCCTGATGGTCTGGGGGTAGAAACAGCTGACTAGTGGTGTCTATTCAGCAGTCTGATGGTCTGATGGTAGAAACAGCTGACTAGTGGTGTCTATTCAGCAGCCTGATGGTCTGGGGGTAGAAACAGCTGACTAGTGGTGTCTATTCAGCAGCCTGATGGTCTGATGGTAGAAACAGCTGACTAGTGGTGTCTATTCAGCAGTCTGATGGTCTGATGGTAGAAACAGCTGACTAGTGGTGTCTATTCAGCAGTCTGATGGTCTGGGGGTAGAAACAGCTGACTAGTGGTGTCTATTCAGCAGTCTGATGGTAGAAACAGCTGACTAGTGGTGTCTATTCAACAGTCTGATGGTAGAAACAGCTGACTAGTGGTGTCTATTCAACAGTCTGATGGTAGAAACAGCTGACTAGTGGTGTCTATTCAACAGTCTGATGGTAGAAACAGCTGACTAGTGGTGTCTATTCAGCAGTCTGATGGTAGAAACAGCTGACTAGTGGTGTCTATTCAGCAGTCTGATGGTCTGATGGTAGAAACAGCTGACTAGTGGTGTCTATTCAGCAGTCTGATGGTAGAAACAGCTGACTAGTGGTGTCTATTCAGCAGTCTGATGGTCTGATGGTAGAAACAGCTGACTAGTGGTGTCTATTCAGCAGCCTGATGGTCTGATGGTAGAAACAGCTGACTAGTGGTGTCTATTCAGCAGCCTGATGGTAGAAACAGCTGACTAGTGGTGTCTATTCAGCAGCCTGATGGTCTGGGGGTAGAAACAGCTGACTAGTGGTGTCTATTCAGCAGTCTGATGGTCTGGGGATAGAAACAGCTGACTAGTGGTGTCTATTCAGCAGTCTGATGGTAGAAACAGCTGACTAGTGGTGTCTATTCAGCAGCCTGATGGTAGAAACAGCTGACTAGTGGTGTCTATTCAGCAGTCTGATGGTCTGGGGGTAGAAACAGCTGACTAGTGGTGTCTATTCAGCAGTCTGATGGTCTGGGGATAGAAACAGCTGACTAGTGGTGTCTATTCAGCAGTCTGATGGTCTGGGGATAGAAACAGCTGACTAGTGGTGTCTATTCAGCAGTCTGATGGTCTGGGGGTAGAAACAGCTGACTAGTGGTGTCTATTCAACAGTCTGATGGTAGAAACAGCTGACTAGTGGTGTCTATTCAGCAGTCTGATGGTCTGGGGGTAGAAACAGCTGACTAGTGGTGTCTATTCAGCAGTCTGATGGTCTGGGGATAGAAACAGCTGACTAGTGGTGTCTATTCAGCAGTCTGATGGTAGAAACAGCTGACTAGTGGTGTCTATTCAGCAGTCTGATGGTCTGGGGGTAGAAACAGCTGACTAGTGGTGTCTATTCAGCAGCCTGATGGTCTGATGGTAGAAACAGCTGACTAGTGGTGTCTATTCAGCAGTCTGATGGTCTGATGGTAGAAACAGCTGACTAGTGGTGTCTATTCAGCAGTCTGATGGTCTGGGGGTAGAAACAGCTGACTAGTGGTGTCTATTCAGCAGTCTGATGGTAGAAACAGCTGACTAGTGGTGTCTATTCAACAGTCTGATGGTAGAAACAGCTGACTAGTGGTGTCTATTCAACAGTCTGATGGTAGAAACAGCTGACTAGTGGTGTCTATTCAGCAGTCTGATGGTAGAAACAGCTGACTAGTGGTGTCTATTCAGCAGTCTGATGGTCTGATGGTAGAAACAGCTGACTAGTGGTGTCTATTCAGCAGTCTGATGGTAGAAACAGCTGACTAGTGGTGTCTATTCAGCAGTCTGATGGTCTGATGGTAGAAACAGCTGACTAGTGGTGTCTATTCAGCAGCCTGATGGTCTGATGGTAGAAACAGCTGACTAGTGGTGTCTATTCAGCAGCCTGATGGTAGAAACAGCTGACTAGTGGTGTCTATTCAGCAGCCTGATGGTCTGGGGGTAGAAACAGCTGACTAGTGGTGTCTATTCAGCAGCCTGATGGTCTGATGGTAGAAACAGCTGACTAGTGGTGTCTATTCAGCAGTCTGATGGTCTGATGGTAGAAACAGCTGACTAGTGGTGTCTATTCAGCAGTCTGATGGTCTGGGGGTAGAAACAGCTGACTAGTGGTGTCTATTCAGCAGTCTGATGGTAGAAACAGCTGACTAGTGGTGTCTATTCAACAGTCTGATGGTAGAAACAGCTGACTAGTGGTGTCTATTCAACAGTCTGATGGTAGAAACAGCTGACTAGTTGAATACTAGTGGTGTCTGATGGTAGAAACAGCTGACTAGTGGTGTCTATTCAGCAGCCTGATGGTCTGGGGGTAGAAACAGCTGACTAGTGGTGTCTATTCAGCAGTCTGATGGTCTGGGGGTAGAAACAGCTGACTAGTGGTGTCTATTCAGCAGCCTGATGGTCTGGGGGTAGAAACAGCTGACTAGTGGTGTCTATTCAGCAGTCTGATGGTCTGGGGGTAGAAACAGCTGACTAGTGGTGTCTATTCAGCAGTCTGATGGTAGAAACAGCTGACTAGTGGTGTCTATTCAGCAGCCTGATGGTAGAAACAGCTGACTAGTGGTGTCTATTCAGCAGCCTGATGGTAGAAACAGCTGACTAGTGGTGTCTATTCAGCAGTCTGATGGTCTGGGGATAGAAACAGCTGACTAGTGGTGTCTATTCAGCAGCCTGATGGTCTGATGGTAGAAACAACTGACTAGTGGTGTCTATTCAGCAGCCTGATGGTCTGGGGGTAGAAACAGCTGACTAGTGGTGTCTATTCAGCAGTCTGATGGTCTGATGGTAGAAACAGCTGACTAGTGGTGTCTATTCAGCAGTCTGATGGTCTGGGGGTAGAAACAGCTGACTAGTGGTGTCTATTCAGCAGCCTGATGGTCTGATGGTAGAAACAGCTGACTAGTGGTGTCTATTCAGCAGTCTGATGGTCTGATGGTAGAAACAGCTGACTAGTGGTGTCTATTCAGCAGTCTGATGGTCTGGGGGTAGAAACAGCTGACTAGTGGTGTCTATTCAGCAGTCTGATGGTAGAAACAGCTGACTAGTGGTGTCTATTCAGCAGTCTGATGGTCTGGGGGTAGAAACAGCTGACTAGTGGTGTCTATTCAGCAGTCTGATGGTCTGGGGGTAGAAACAGCTGACTAGTGGTGTCTATTCAGCAGCCTGATGGTCTGGGGATAGAAACAGCTGACTAGTGGTGTCTATTCAACAGTCTGATGGTCTGATGGTAGAAACAAATGACTAGTGGTGTCAATTCAGCAGTCTGATGGTCTGGGGGTAGAAACAAATGACTAGTGGTGTCTATTCAGCAGTCTGATGGTAGAAACAGCTGACTAGTGGTGTCTATTCAACAGTCTGATGGTAGAAACAGCTGACTAGTGGTGTCTATTCAACAGTCTGATGGTAGAAACAGCTGACTAGTGGTGTCTATTCAACAGTCTGATGGTAGAAACAGCTGACTAGTGGTGTCTATTCAACAGTCTGATGGTAGAAACAGCTGACTAGTGGTGTCTATTCAGCAGTCTGATGGTAGAAACAGCTGACTAGTGGTGTCTATTCAGCAGTCTGATGGTCTGATGGTAGAAACAGCTGACTAGTGGTGTCTATTCAGCAGTCTGATGGTAGAAACAGCTGACTAGTGGTGTCTATTCAGCAGTCTGATGGTAGAAACAGCTGACTAGTGGTGTCTATTCAGCAGCCTGATGGTCTGGGGGTAGAAACAGCTGACTAGTGGTGTCTATTCAGCAGTCTGATGGTCTGGGGGTAGAAAAAGCTGACTAGTGGTGTCTATTCAACAGTCTGATGGTCTGGTGGTAGAAACAGCTGACTAGTGGTGTCTATTCAGCAGTCTGATGGTCTGGGGGTAGAAACAGCTGACTAGTGGTGTCTATTCAGCAGTCTGATGGTCTGGGGGTAGAAACAGCTGACTAGTGGTGTCTATTCAGCAGCCTGATGGTCTGGGGGTAGAAACAGCTGACTAGTGGTGTCTATTCAGCAGTCTGATGGTAGAAACAGCTGACTAGTGGTGTCTATTCAGCAGTCTGATGGTCTGGTGGTAGAAACAGCTGACTAGTGGTGTCTATTCAGCAGTCTGATGGTAGAAACAGCTGACTAGTGGTGTCTATTCAGCAGTCTGATGGTCTGGGGGTAGAAACAGCTGACTAGTGGTGTCTATTCAGCAGCCTGATGGTCTGGGGGTAGAAACAGCTGACTAGTGGTGTCTATTCAGCAGTCTGATGGTCTGGGGGTAGAAACAGCTGACTAGTGGTGTCTATTCAGCAGCCTGATGGTCTGGGGGTAGAAACAGCTGACTAGTGGTGTCTATTCAGCAGCCTGATGGTCTGGGGGTAGAAACAGCTGACTAGTGGTGTCTATTCAGCAGTCTGATGGTCTGATGGTAGAAACAGCTGACTAGTGGTGTCTATTCAGCAGTCTGATGGTCTGGGGGTAGAAACAGCTGACTAGTGGTGTCTATTCAGCAGCCTGATGGTCTGATGGTAGAAACAGCTGACTAGTGGTGTCTATTCAGCAGTCTGATGGTCTGATGGTAGAAACAGCTGACTAGTGGTGTCTATTCAGCAGTCTGATGGTCTGGGGGTAGAAACAAATGACTAGTGGTGTCTATTCAGCAGTCTGATGGTAGAAACAGCTGACTAGTGGTGTCTATTCAACAGTCTGATGGTAGAAACAGCTGACTAGTGGTGTCTATTCAACAGTCTGATGGTAGAAACAGCTGACTAGTGGTGTCTATTCAACAGTCTGATGGTAGAAACAGCTGACTAGTGGTGTCTATTCAGCAGTCTGATGGTAGAAACAGCTGACTAGTGGTGTCTATTCAGCAGTCTGATGGTCTGATGGTAGAAACAGCTGACTAGTGTTGTCTATTTAACAGTCTGATGGTAGAAACAGCTGACTAGTGGTGTCTATTCATCAGTCTGATGGTCTGATGGTAGAAACAGCTGACTAGTGGTGTCTATTCAGCAGCCTGATGGTCTGATGGTAGAAACAGCTGACTAGTGGTGTCTATTCAGCAGCCTGATGGTAGAAACAGCTGACTAGTGGTGTCTATTCAGCAGCCTGATGGTCTGGGGGTAGAAACAGCTGACTAGTGGTGTCTATTCAGCAGTCTGATGGTCTGGGGATAGAAACAGCTGACTAGTGGTGTCTATTCAGCAGCCTGATGGTAGAAACAGCTGACTAGTGGTGTCTATTCAGCAGTCTGATGGTAGAAACAGCTGACTAGTGGTGTCTATTCAGCAGCCTGATGGTAGAAACAGCTGACTAGTGGTGTCTATTCAGCAGTCTGATGGTCTGGGGGTAGAAACAGCTGACTAGTGGTGTCTATTCAGCAGTCTGATGGTCTGGGGATAGAAACAGCTGACTAGTGGTGTCTATTCAGCAGTCTGATGGTCTGGGGATAGAAACAGCTGACTAGTGGTGTCTATTCAGCAGTCTGATGGTAGAAACAGCTGACTAGTGGTGTCTATTCAGCAGTCTGATGGTCTGGGGGTAGAAACAGCTGACTAGTGGTGTCTATTCAACAGTCTGATGGTAGAAACAGCTGACTAGTGGTGTCTATTCAGCAGTCTGATGGTCTGGGGGTAGAAACAGCTGACTAGTGGTGTCTATTCAGCAGTCTGATGGTCTGGGGATAGAAACAGCTAACTAGTGGTGTCTATTCAGCAGTCTGATGGTAGAAACAGCTGACTAGTGGTGTCTATTCAGCAGTCTGATGGTCTGGGGGTAGAAACAGCTGACTAGTGGTGTCTATTCAGCAGCCTGATGGTCTGATGGTAGAAACAGCTGACTAGTGGTGTCTATTCAGCAGTCTGATGGTCTGATGGTAGAAACAGCTGACTAGTGGTGTCTATTCAGCAGTCTGATGGTCTGGGGGTAGAAACAAATGACTAGTGGTGTCTATTCAGCAGTCTGATGGTAGAAACAGCTGACTAGTGGTGTCTATTCAACAGTCTGATGGTAGAAACAGCTGACTAGTGGTGTCTATTCAACAGTCTGATGGTAGAAACAGCTGACACTTGGTGTCTATTCAGCAGTCTGATGGTAGAAACAGCTGACTAGTGGTGTCTATTCAGCAGTCTGATGGTCTGATGGTAGAAACAGCTGACTAGTGGTGTCTATTCAACAGTCTGATGGTAGAAACAGCTGACTAGTGGTGTCTATTCATCAGTCTGATGGTCTGATGGTAGAAACAGCTGACTAGTGGTGTCTATTCAGCAGCCTGATGGTCTGATGGTAGAAACAGCTGACTAGTGGTGTCTATTCAGCAGCCTGATGGTAGAAACAGCTGACTAGTGGTGTCTATTCAGCAGCCTGATGGTCTGGGGGTAGAAACAGCTGACTAGTGGTGTCTATTCAGCAGCCTGATGGTCTGATGGTAGAAACAGCTGACTAGTGGTGTCTATTCAGCAGTCTGATGGTCTGGGGGTAGAAACAAATGACTAGTGGTGTCTATTCAGCAGTCTGATGGTAGAAACAGCTGACTAGTGGTGTCTATTCAACAGTCTGATGGTAGAAACAGCTGACTAGTGGTGTCTATTCAACAGTCTGATGGTAGAAACAGCTGACTAGTGGTGTCTATTCAGCAGTCTGATGGTAGAAACAGCTGACTAGTGGTGTCTATTCAGCAGTCTGATGGTCTGATGGTAGAAACAGCTGACTAGTGGTGTCTATTCAACAGTCTGATGGTAGAAACAGCTGACTAGTGGTGTCTATTCATCAGTCTGATGGTCTGATGGTAGAAACAGCTGACTAGTGGTGTCTATTCAGCAGCCTGATGGTCTGATGGTAGAAACAGCTGACTAGTGGTGTCTATTCAGCAGTCTGATGGTCTGGGGATAGAAACAGCTGACTAGTGGTGTCTATTCAGCAGCCTGATGGTAGAAACAGCTGACTAGTGGTGTCTATTCAGCAGTCTGATGGTAGAAACAGCTGACTAGTGGTGTCTATTCAGCAGCCTGATGGTAGAAACAGCTGACTAGTGGTGTCTATTCAGCAGTCTGATGGTCTGGGGGTAGAAACAGCTGACTAGTGGTGTCTATTCAGCAGTCTGATGGTCTGGGGATAGAAACAGCTGACTAGTGGTGTCTATTCAGCAGTCTGATGGTCTGGGGATAGAAACAGCTGACTAGTGGTGTCTATTCAGCAGGCTGATGGTAGAAACAGCTGACTAGTGGTGTCTATTCAGCAGCCTGATGGTCTGGGGGTAGAAACAGCTGACTAGTGGTGTCTATTCAGCAGCCTGATGGTAGAAACAGCTGACTAGTGGTGTCTATTCAGCAGTCTGATGGTAGAAACAGCTGACTAGTGGTGTCTATTCAGCAGTCTGATGGTCTGGTGGTAGAAACAGCTGACTAGTGGTGTCTATTCAACAGTCTGATGGTAGAAACAGCTGACTAGTGGTGTCTATTCAGCAGTCTGATGGTCTGGGGGTAGAAACAGCTGACTAGTGGTGTCTATTCAGCAGTCTGATGGTCTGGGGATAGAAACAGCTAACTAGTGGTGTCTATTCAGCAGTCTGATGGTAGAAACAGCTGACTAGTGGTGTCTATTCAGCAGTCTGATGGTCTGGGGGTAGAAACAGCTGACTAGTGGTGTCTATTCAGCAGCCTGATGGTCTGATGGTAGAAACAGCTGACTAGTGGTGTCTATTCAGCAGTCTGATGGTCTGGGGGTAGAAACAGCTGACTAGTGGTGTCTATTCAGCAGTCTGATGGTCTGGGGGTAGAAACAGCTGACTAGTGGTGTCTATTCAGCAGTCTGATGGTAGAAACAGCTGACTAGTGGTGTCTATTCAGCAGTCTGATGGTAGAAACAGCTGACTAGTGGTGTCTATTCAACAGTCTGATGGTAGAAACAGCTGACTAGTGGTGTCTATTCAACAGTCTAATGGTAGAAACAGCTGACTAGTGGTGTCTATTCAGCAGTCTGATGGTAGAAACAGCTGACTAGTGGTGTCTATTCAGCAGTCTGATGGTCTGATGGTAGAAACAGCTGACTAGTGGTGTCTATTCAACAGTCTGATGGTAGAAACAGCTGACTAGTGGTGTCTATTCATCAGTCTGATGGTCTGATGGTAGAAACAGCTGACTAGTGGTGTCTATTCAGCAGCCTGATGGTCTGATGGTAGAAACAGCTGACTAGTGGTGTCTATTCAGCAGCCTGATGGTAGAAACAGCTGACTAGTGGTGTCTATTCAGCAGCCTGATGGTCTGGGGGTAGAAACAAATGACTAGTGGTGTCTATTCAGCAGTCTGATGGTCTGGGGATAGAAACAGCTGACTAGTGGTGTCTATTCAGCAGCCTGATGGTAGAAAAAGCTGACTAGTGGTGTCTATTCAGCAGTCTGATGGTAGAAACAGCTGACTAGTGGTGTCTATTCAGCAGCCTGATGGTAGAAACAGCTGACTAGTGGTGTCTATTCAGCAGTCTGATGGTCTGGGGGTAGAAACAGCTGACTAGTGGTGTCTATTCAGCAGTCTGATGGTCTGGGGATAGAAACAGCTGACTAGTGGTGTCTATTCAGCAGTCTGATGGTCTGGGGATAGAAACAGCTGACTAGTGGTGTCTATTCAGCAGTCTGATGGTAGAAACAGCTGACTAGTGGTGTCTATTCAGCAGTCTGATGGTCTGGGGGTAGAAACAGCTGACTAGTGGTGTCTATTCAACAGTCTGATGGTAGAAACAGCTGACTAGTGGTGTCTATTCAGCAGTCTGATGGTCTGGGGGTAGAAACAGCTGACTAGTGGTGTCTATTCAGCAGTCTGATGGTCTGGGGATAGAAACAGCTGACTAGTGGTGTCTATTCAGCAGCCTGATGGTCTGGGGGTAGAAACAGCTGACTAGTGGTGTCTATTCAGCAGTCTGATGGTCTGGGGGTAGAAACAGCTGACTAGTGGTGTCTATTTAGCAGCCTGATGGTCTGGGGGTAGAAACAGCTGACTAGTGGTGTCTATTCAGCAGTCTGATCGTCTGGGGGTAGAAACAGCTGACTAGTGGTGTCTATTCAGCAGTCTGATGGTAGAAACAGCTGACTAGTGGTGTCTATTCAGCAGCCTGATGGTAGAAACAGCTGACTAGTGGTGTCTATTCAGCAGCCTGATGGTAGAAACAGCTGACTAGTGGTGTCTATTCAGCAGTCTGATGGTCTGGGGATAGAAACAGCTGACTAGTGGTGTCTATTCAGCAGCCTGATGGTCTGATGGTAGAAACAACTGACTAGTGGTGTCTATTCAGCAGTCTGATGGTCTGATGGTAGAAACAGCTGACTAGTGGTGTCTATTCAGTAGTCTGATGGTAGAAACAGCTGACTAGTTGTGTCTATTCAGCAGTCTGATGGTCTGGGGGTAGAAACAGCTGACTAGTGGTGTCTATTCAGCAGTCTGATGGTCTGGGGGTAGAAACAGCTGACTAGTGGTGTCTATTCAGCAGCCTGATGGTCTGGGGATAGAAACAGCTGACTAGTGGTGTCTATTCAACAGTCTGATGGTCTGATGGTAGAAACAGCTGACTAGTGGTGTCTATTCAGCAGCCTGATGGTCTGATGGTAGAAACAGCTGACTAGTGGTGTCTATTCAGCAGTCTGATGGTAGAAACAGCTGACTAGTGGTGTCTATTCAGCAGTCTGATGGTCTGGAGGTAGAAACAGCTGACTAGTGGTGTCTATTCAGCAGTCTGATGGTAGAAACAGCTGACTAGTGGTGTCTATTCAGCAGTCTGATGGTCTGGGGGTAGAAACAGCTGACTAGTGGTGTCTATTCAGCAGCCTGATGGTCTGGGGGTGGAAACAGTTGACTAGTGGTGTCTATTCAGCAGTCTGATGGTCTGGGGGTAGAAACAGCTGACTAGTGGTGTCTATTCAGCAGCCTGATGGTCTGGGGGTAGAAACAGCTGACTAGTGGTGTCTATTCAGCAGCCTGATGGTAGAAACAGCTGACTAGTGGTGTCTATTCAGCAGTCTGATGGTCTGGGGGTAGAAACAGCTGACTAGTGGTGTCTATTCAGCAGTCTGATGGTCTGGGGGTAGAAACAGCTGACTAGTGGTGTCTATTCAGCAGTCTGATGGTCTGATGGTAGAAACAGCTGACTAGTGGTGTCTATTCAGCAGCCTGATGGTCTGGGGATAGAAACAGCTGACTAGTGGTGTCTATTCAGCAGTCTGATGGTCTGATGGTAGAAACAGCTGACTAGTGGTGTCTATTCAACAGTCTGATGGTCTGATGGTAGAAACAGCTGACTAGTGGTGTCTATTCAGCAGCCTGATGGTCTGATGGTAGAAACAGCTGACTAGTGGTGTCTATTCAGCAGTCTGATGGTAGAAACAGCTGACTAGTGGTGTCTATTCAGCAGTCTGATGGTCTGGGGGTAGAAACAGCTGACTAGTGGTGTCTATTCAGCAGTCTGATGGTAGAAACAGCTGACTAGTGGCGTCTATTCAGCAGTCTGATGGTCTGGGGGTAGAAACAGCTGACTAGTGGTGTCTATTCAGCAGCATGATGGTCTGGGGGTAGAAACAGCTGACTAGTGGTGTCTATTCAGCAGTCTGATGGTCTGGGGGTAGAAACAGCTGACTAGTGGTGTCTATTCAGCAGCCTGATGGTCTGGGGGTAGAAACAGCTGACTAGTGGTGTCTATTCAACAGCCTGATGGTCTGATGGTAGAAACAGCTGACTAGTGGTGTCTTTTCAGCAGCCTGATGGTCTAGAGGTAGAAACAGCTGACTAGTGGTGTCTATTCAGCAGTCTGATGGTCTGGGGGTAGAAACAGCTGACTAGTGGTGTCTATTCAGCAGTCTGATGGTAGAAACAGCTGACTAGTGGTGTCTATTCAGCAGCCTGATGGTCTGGGGGTAGAAACAGCTGACTAGTGGTGTCTATTCAGCAGCCTGATTGTAGAAACAGCTGACTAGTGGTGTCTATTCAGCAGGCTGATGGTCTGGGGGTAGAAACAGCTGACTAGTGGTGTCTATTCAGCAGTCTGATGGTCTGGGGGTAGAAACAGCTGACTAGTGGTGTCTATTCAGCAGTCTGATGGTCTGGGGGTAGAAACAGCTGACTAGTGGTGTCTATTCAGCAGTCTGATGGTCTGGGGGTAGGAACAGCTGACTAGTGGTGTCTATTCAGCAGTCTGATGGTCTGGGGGTAGAAACAGCTGACTAGTGGTGTCTATTCAGCAGCCTGATCGTCTGGGGGTAGAAACAGCTGACTAGTGGTGTCTATTCAACAGCCTGATGGTCTGATGGTAGAAACAGCTGACTAGTGGTGTCTATTCAGCAGTCTGATGGTAGAAACAGCTGACTAGTGGTGTCTATTCAGCAGTCTGATGGTAGAAACAGCTGGCTAGTGGTGTCTATTCAGCAGCCTGATGGTCTGATGGTAGAAACAGCTGACTAGTGGTGTCTATTCAGCAGCCTGATGGTCTGGGGGTAGAAACAGCTGACTAGTGGTGTCTATTCAGCAGTCTGATGGTCTGGGGGTAGAAACAGCTGACTAGTGGTGTCTATTCAGCAGTCTGATGGTAGAAACAGCTGACTAGTGGTGTCTATTCAGCAGCCTGATGGTCTGGGGGTAGAAACAGCTGACTAGTGGTGTCTATTCAGCAGTCTGATGGTCTGGGGGTAGAAACAGCTGACTAGTGGTGTCTATTCAGCAGTCTGATGGTCTGGGGGTAGAAACAGCTGACTAGTGGTGTCTATTCAGCAGTCTGATGGTCTGGGGGTAGAAACAGCTGACTAGTGGTGTCTATTCAGCAGTCTGATGGTCTGGGGGTAGAAACAGCTAACTAGTGGTGTCTATTCAGCAGTCTGATGGTCTGGGGGTAGAAACAGCTGACTAGTGGTGTCTATTCAGCAGGCTGATGGTCTGATGGTAGAAACAGCTGACTAGTGGTGTCTATTCAGCAGCCTGATGGTCTGGGGGTAGAAACAGCTGACTAGTGGTGTCTATTCAGCAGTCTGATGGTCTGGGGGTAGAAACAGCTGACTAGTGGTGTCTATTCAGCAGTCTGATGGTCTGGGGGTAGAAACAGCTGACTAGTGGTGTCTATTCAGCAGTCTGATGGTAGAAACAGCTGACTAGTGGTGTCTATTCAGCAGTCTGATGGTCTGGGGGTAGAAACAGCTGACTAGTGGTGTCTATTCAGCAGTCTGATGGTAGAAACAGCTGACTAGTGGTGTCTATTCAGCAGCCTGATGGTAGAAACAGCTGACTAGTGGTGTCTATTCAGCAGCCTGATGGTAGAAACAGCTGACTAGTGGTGTCTATTCAGCAGTCTGATGGTCTGGGGGTAGAAACAGCTGACTAGTGGTGTCTATTCAGCAGTCTGATGGTCTGGGGGTAGAAACAGCTGACTAGTGGTGTCTATTCAGCAGTCTGATGGTCTGGGGGTAGAAACAGCTGACTAGTGGTGTCTATTCAGCAGGCTGATGGTCTGATGGTAGAAACAGCTGACTAGTGGTGTCTATTCAGCAGCCTGATGGTCTGGGGGTAGAAACAGCTGACTAGTGGTGTCTATTCAGCAGTCTGATGGTCTGGGGGTAGAAACAGCTGACTAGTGGTGTCTATTCAGCAGTCTGGTGGTAGAAACAGCTGACTAGTGGTGTCTATTCAGCAGTCTGATGGTCTGGGGGTAGAAACAGCTGACTAGTGGTGTCTATTCAGCAGCCTGATGGTAGAAACAGCTGACTAGTGGTGTCTATTCAGCAGTCTGATGGTCTGGGGGTAGAAACAGCTGACTAGTGGTGTCTATTCAGCAGCCTGATGGTAGAAACAGCTGACTAGTGGTGTCTATTCAGCAGTCTGATGGTCTGATGGTAGAAACAGCTGACTAGTGGTGTCTATTCAGCAGTCTGATGGTCTGATGGTAGAAACAGCTGACTAGTGGTGTCTATTCAGCAGTCTGATGGTAGAAACAGCTGACTAGTGGTGTCTATCCAGCAGTCTGATGGTCTGGGGGTAGAAACAGCTGACTAGTGGTGTCTATTCAGCAGTCTGATGGTCTGATGGTAGAAACAGCTGACTAGTGGTGTCTATTCAGCAGTCTGATGGTCTGATGGTAGAAACAGCTGACTAGTGGTGTCTATTCAGCAGTCTGATGGTAGAAACAGCTGACTAGTGGTGTCTATTCAGCAGTCTGATGGTCTGGGGGTAGAAACAGCTGACTAGTGGTGTCTATTCAGCAGTCTGATGGTCTGGGGGTAGAAACAGCTGACTAGTGGTGTCTATTCAGCAGTCTGATGGTCTGGGGGTAGAAACAGCTGACTAGTGGTGTCTATTCAGCAGTCTGATGGTCTGGGGGTAGAAACAGCTGACTAGTGGTGTCTATTCAGCAGGCTGATGGTCTGATGGTAGAAACAGCTGACTAGTGGTGTCTATTCAGCAGCCTGATGGTCTGGGGGTAGAAACAGCTGACTAGTGGTGTCTATTCAGCAGTCTGATGGTCTGGGGGTAGAACAGCTGACTAGTGGTGTCTATTCAGCAGGCTGATGGTCTGATGGTAGAAACAGCTGACTAGTGGTGTCTATTCAGCAGCCTGATGGTCTGGGGGTAGAAACAGCTGACTAGTGGTGTCTATTCAGCAGTCTGATGGTCTGGGGATAGAAACAGCTGACTAGTGGTGTCTATTCAGCAGTCTGATGGTCTGGGGGTAGAAACAGCTGACTAGTGGTGTCTATTCAGCAGCCTGATGATAGAAACAGCTGACTAGTGGTGTCTATTCAGCAGTATGATGGTCTGGGGGTAGAAACAGCTGACTAGTGGTGTCTATTCAGCAGCCTGATGGTAGAAACAGCTGACTAGTGGTGTCTATTCAGCAGTCTGATGGTCTGATGGTAGAAACAGCTGACTAGTGGTGTCTATTCAGCAGTCTGATGGTCTGATGGTAGAAACAGCTGACTAGTGGTGTCTATTCAGCAGTCTGATGGTAGAAACAGCTGACTAGTGGTGTCTATTCAGCAGTCTGATGGTCTGGGGGTAGAAACAGCTGACTAGTGGTGTCTATTCAGCAGCCTGATGGTAGAAACAGCTGACTAGTGGTGTCTATTCAGCAGTCTGATGGTCTGGGGGTAGAAACAGCTGACTAGTGGTGTCTATTCAGCAGCCTGATGGTAGAAACAGCTGACTAGTGGTGTCTATTCAGCAGTCTGATGGTCTGATGGTAGAAACAGCTGACTAGTGGTGTCTATTCAGCAGTCTGATGGTAGAAACAGCTGACTAGTGGTGTCTATTCAGCAGTCTGATGGTCTGGGGGTAGAAACAGCTGACTAGTGGTGTCTATTCAGCAGCCTGATGGTAGAAACAGCTGACTAGTGGTGTCTATTCAGCAGTCTGATGGTCTGGGGGTAGAAACAGCTGACTAGTGGTGTCTATTCAGCAGCCTGATGGTAGAAACAGCTGACTAGTGGTGTCTATTCAGCAGTCTGATGGTCTGATGGTAGAAACAGCTGACTAGTGGTGTCTATTCAGCAGTCTGATGGTCTGATGGTAGAAACAGCTGACTAGTGGTGTCTATTCAGCAGTCTGATGGTAGAAACAGCTGACTAGTGGTGTCTATTCAGCAGTCTGATGGTCTGGGGGTAGAAACAGCTGACTAGTGGTGTCTATTCAGCAGTCTGATGGTCTGGGGGTAGAAACAGCTGACTAGTGGTGTCTATTCAGCAGTCTGATGGTCTGGGGGTAGAAACAGCTGACTAGTGGTGTCTATTCAGCAGTCTGATGGTCTGGGGGTAGAAACAGCTGACTAGTGGTGTCTATTCAGCAGGCTGATGGTCTGATGGTAGAAACAGCTGACTAGTGGTGTCTATTCAGCAGCCTGATGGTCTGGGGGTAGAAACAGCTGACTAGTGGTGTCTATTCAGCAGTCTGATGGTCTGGGGGTAGAAACAGCTGACTAGTGGTGTCTATTCAGCAGTCTGATGGTCTGGGGGTAGAACAGCTGACTAGTGGTGTCTATTCAGCAGTCTGATGGTCTGGGGGTAGAAACAGCTGACTAGTGGTGTCTATTCAGCAGGCTGATGGTCTGATGGTAGAAACAGCTGACTAGTGGTGTCTATTCAGCAGCCTGATGGTCTGGGGGTAGAAACAGCTGACTAGTGGTGTCTATTCAGCAGTCTGATGGTCTGGGGGTAGAAACAGCTGACTAGTGGTGTCTATTCAGCAGCCTGATGGTAGAAACAGCTGACTAGTGGTGTCTATTCAGCAGTATGATGGTCTGATGGTAGAAACAGCTGACTAGTGGTGTCTATTCAGCAGTCTGATGGTCTGATGGTAGAAACAGCTGACTAGTGGTGTCTATTCAGCAGTCTGATGGTAGAAACAGCTGACTAGTGGTGTCTATTCAGCAGTCTGATGGTCTGGGGGTAGAAACAGCTGACTAGTGGTGTCTATTCAGCAGCCTGATGGTCTGATGGTAGAAACAGCTGACTAGTGGTGTCTATTCAACAGTCTGATGGTCTGATGGTAGAAACAGCTGACTAGTGGTGTCTATTCAACAGTCTGATGGTCTGGGGGTAGAAACAGCTGAGTCTGCACAACTCTGCCAAGACCTAGGATCTAGGGAGACACTCAAGTGTTTTAGTACTATATCTCTTGACACATTCATGAAAATAATCATGGCCTCGAAACCTTCAAGCTGCATACTGGACCATATTCCAACTAAACTACTGAAAGAGCTGCTTCATGTGCTTGGCCCTCCTATGTTGAACATAATAAACGGCTCCCTATCCACCGGATGTGTACCAAACTCACTAAAAGTGGCAGTAATAAAGCCTCTCTTGAAAAAGCCAAACCTTGACCCAGAAAATATAAAAAACTATCGGCCTATATCGAATCTTCAATTCCTCTCAAACATTTTGGAAAAAGCTGTTGCACAGCAACTCACTGCCTTCCTGAAGACAAACAATGTATACGAAATGCTTCAGTCTGGTTTTAGACTCCATCATGGCACTGAGACTGCACTTGTGAAGGTGGTAAATGACCTTTTAATGGCGTCAGACCGAGGCTCCATCTGTCCTCGTGCTACTAGACCTTAGTGCTGCCTTTGACACCATCGATCACCACATTCTTTTGGAGAGACTGGAAACCCAAATTGGTCTACACGGACAAGTTCTGGGCTGGTTTAGATCTTATCTGTCGGAAAGATATCAGTTTGTCTCTGAATGGTCTGTCCTCTGACAAATCAACTGTAATTTTCGGTGTTCCTCAAGGTTCCGTTTTAGGACCACTACTGTTTTCACTATATATTTTACCTCTTGGGGATGTCATTTGAAAACATAATGTTAACTTTCACTGCTATGCGGATGACACACAGCTGTACATTTCGATGAAACATGGTGAAGCCCCAAAATTGCCCTCCCTGAAAGCCTGTGTTTCAGACATAAGGAAGTGGATGGCTGAAAACTTTCTACTTTTAAACTCGGACAAAACAGAGATGCTTGTTCTAGGTCCCAAGAAACAAAGAGATCTTCTGTTGAATCTGACAATTAATCTTGATGGTTGTAGTCGTCTCAAATTAAACTGAAGGACCTCGGCGTTACTCTGGACCCTGATCTCTCTCTTGACGAACATATCAAGACTGTTTCAAGGACAGCTTTTTTCCATCTACGTAACATTGCAAAAATCAGAAACTTTCTGTCCAAAAATGATGCAGAAAAATGTATCCATGCTTTTGTCACTTCTAGGTTAGACTACTGCAATGCTCTACTTTCCGGCTACCCGGATAAAGCACTAAATAAACTTCAGTTAGTGCTAAATACGGCTGCTAGAATCCTGACTAGAACATAAAATGTGATCATATTACTCCAGTGCTAGCCTCCCTACACTGGCTTCCTGTAAGGCAAGGGCTGATTTCAAGGTTTTACTGTTAACCTTCAAAGCATTACATGGGCTTGCTCCTACCTATCTTTCCGAGTTGGTCCTGCCGTACATACCAATACGTACGCTACGGTCACAAGACGCAGGCCTCCTAATTGTCCCTAGAATTTCTAAGCAAACAGCTGGAGGCAGGGCTTTCTCCTATAGATCTCCATTTTTATGGAATGGTCTGCTTATTCATGTGAGAGACGCAGACTCGGTCTCAACCTTTAAGTCTTTACTGAAGACTCATCTCTTCAGTAGGTCATATGATTGAGTGTAGTCTGGCCCAGGAGTGTGAAGGTGAACGGAAAGGCTCTGGAGCAACGAACCGCCCTTGCTGTCTCTGCCTGGCCGGTTCCCCTCTCTGCACTGGGATTCTCTGCCTCCAACCCTATTACAGGGGCTGAGTCACTGGCTTACTGGTGCTCTTCCATGCCGTCCCTAGGAGGGGTGCGTCACTTGAGTGGGTTGAGTCACTGACATGGTCTTCCTGTCTGAGTTGGCGGCGCCCCCCCTTGGTTTGTGCTGTGGCGGAGATCTTTGTGGGCTATACTCGGCCTTGTCTCAGGATGGTAATTTGGTGGTTGAAGATATCCCTCTAGTGGTGTGGGAGCTGTGCTTTGGCAAAGTGGGTGGGGTTATATCCTTCCTGTTTGGCCCTGTCCGGGGGTATCATCGGATGGGGCCACAGTGTCTCCTGACCCCTCCTGTCTCAGCCTCCAGTATTTATGCTGCAGTAGTTTATGTGTCGGGGGGCTAGGGTCAGTCTGTTATATCTGGAGTATTTCTCCTGTCTTATCCGGTGTCATGTGTGAATTTAAGTATGCTCTCTCTAATTCTCTCTTTCTCTCGGAGGACCTGAGCCCTAGGACCATGCATTAGGACTACCTGGCCTGATGACTCCTTGCTGTCCCCAGTCCACCTGGCCGTGCTGCTGCTCCAGTTTCAACTGTTCTGTCTATTCAGCAGCCTGATGGTCTGGGGGTAGAAACTATTGGCCGACACTGTAAAATCCATGGAGAATAAGAGCACCTCCTTCCAGCTGCCCACTGTACTGAGGCTAGGAAACACTGTCACCACCAATAAATCCACGATACCGTAATTTCCGGACTATAAGCCGCTACTTTTTTCCCACGCTATGAACCTCGCGGTTAATTTATGTTTGTTTTTTTTCACAAGATTCATGCCGCCAAAAAACTGAGCACCGTCACATAATGTGACGTAAATTGAGCGCGCTCAAACTTGCCATCATTCTGATAACGGTAGTCATTTTGTCACCCTCATCATGGCAAAGACACGGAGAAATGCATATGATGCAGCTTTCAAGTTGAAGGCGATCGATCTGGCTGTTGGAAAGGGAAATAGAGCTGCTGCACGGGAGCCTTAATGAGTCGATGATGAGACGTTGGAACTGATCCGACTGAAAGCCAAAACAATCGCCACCGCAAGTTTGACTTTCTTGGTAGGCTACTGTTTACTGCTATTTATTTTTGTTACAAGCCGTGTTTTGTTTAAAAGCTGTGTAAAGTTCATTTGTTTCAATGTACCGGTAGGCACTTGCAGCTTATAGACATGTGCGGTTTATTTATGTACAAAATACATATTTGTAAAAAATTCAGTGGGTACGGCTTATATTCAGGTGCGCTTAATAGTCCAGCAATTACGGTAATTGATCATTTCAAAAAGCATTTTTCTATGGCTGGCCATGCTTTCCACCTGGCTACCCCTACCCCAGTCAACAGCTCTGCACCCCCCCACAGCAACTCGCCCAAACCTCCCCCATTTTTCCTTCACCCAAATCAAGATAGTTGATGTTCTGAAAGAGCGGCAAAGTCTGGACCCCTACAAATCAGCCGGGCTAGACAATCTGGACTCTCAGAGGCTTTCGACTGTCAATCACCACATTCTTAACGGCAGACTCAACAGCCTTGCTTTCTCAAATGACTGCCTCGCCTCGTTCATCAACTACTTCTCAGACAGAGTTCAGTGTGTCAAATCGGAGGGCCTGTTGTCCGGACCTCTGGCGGTCTCTATGGGGGTGCCACAGGGTTCAATTCTCGGGACACTGTTAACTAACCTCCAGACGAGCTTCAATGCCATACAACTCTCCTTCCGTGGCCTCCAACTGCTCTTAAATGCTAGTAAAACTAAATACATGCTTTTAAACCGATCGCTGCCTGCACCCGCCCGACTAGCATCACTACTCTGGACGGATCTGACTTAGAATATGTGGACAACTACAAATACCTAGGTGTCTGGTTAGACTGTAAACTCTCCTTCCAGACTCACATCAAACATCTCCAATCCAAAATGATATCTAGAATCATTTCGCAATAAATTCTCCATCACTCCTGCTGATGAGTGATCCTCCTCATAAAAATTGGATGCAGTCTATCACAGTGCCATCCGTTTTGTCACCAAAGCCCCATATACTACCCACCACTGCGACCTGTACGCTCTCGTTGGCTGGCCCTCACTTCATATTCGTCGCCAAACCCACTGGCTCCAGGTCATCTATAAGTCTTTGCTAGTTGAAGCCCCGCCTTCTCAGCTCACTGGTCAGCATAGCAGCACCCACACGTAGCACGCGCTCCAGCAGGTATATTTCACTGGTCATCCCCAAAGCCAATTCCTCTATTGGCCACCTTTCCTTCCAGTTCTCTGCTGCCAATGACTGGAATGAATTGCAAAAATTACTGAAGCTGGAGTCTCATATCTCCCTCACTAGCTTAAAGCATCAGCTCACAGATCACTGCACCTGTACATAGCCCATCTATAAATAGCCCACCCTACTACCTCATCCCCATACTGTTAATTATTAATTTTGCTCCTTTGCACCCCAGTATCTCTACCTGAACATCATCATCTATCACTCCAGTGTTTAATTGTTATATCGTAATTATTTCACCTCTATGGCCTATTTATTGCCTTACCTCCCTACTCTTACTACATTTGCTCACACTGTATATAGACTTTTCTATTGTGTTATCAACTGTACCTTTATTCCATGTGTAACTCTGTGTTGTTGTTTGTGTCGCATTGCTTTGCTTTATCTTGGCCAGGTCGCAGTTGTAAATGAGAACTTGTTCTCCAGTTGTTGCCATGACGCTCCTGTACTGCCTGTGTCTGAGTGATTGAAGCGGAGAGAACAGGGCATGGCTTGGCCTTCCCGTGACACCTGGGTCTCTAGGTGTCCTGTAGGGCAGGCAGCACCCAATGGTGCGTTCGGCTTGGCCTTCCCGTGACACCTGGGTCTCTAGGTGTCCTGTAGGGCAGGCAGCACCCAATGGTGCGTTCGGCTTGGCCTTCCCGTGACACCTGGGTCTCTAGGTGTCCTGTAGGGCAGGCAGCACCCAATGGTGCGTTCGGCTGCACGCAGCACCCTCTGACTGTATGTGTAACTGACAGTGTATGTTCTGATACGTAGGCTGTGTAATAGAATAAACATAGCCCTAGAATATGAATTAGTACACGATAAACATAGCCCTAGAATATGAATTAGTACACGGTAAACATAGTCCTAGAATATGAATTAGTACACGGTAAACATAGTCCTAGAATATGAATTAGTACACGGTAAACATAGTCCTAGAATATTAATTAGTACACGGTAAACGTAGTCCTAGAATATTAATTAGTACACGGTAAACGTAGTCCTAGAATATTAATTAGTACACGGTAAACATAGTCCTAGAATATTAATTAGTACACGGTAAACGTAGTCCTAGAATATTAATTAGTACACGGTAAACGTAGTCCTAGAATATTAATTAGTACACGGTAAACGTAGTCCTAGAATATGAATTAGTACACGGTAAACGTAGTCCTAGAATATTAATTAGTACACGGTAAACATAGTCCTAGAATATGAATTAGTACACGGTAAACATAGTCCTAGAATATTAATTAGTACACGGTAAACGTAGTCCTAGAATATTAATTAGTACACGGTAAACGTAGTCCTAGAATATTAATTAGTACACGGTAAACGTAGTCCTAGAATATTAATTAGTACACGGTAAACATAGTCCTAGAATATTAATTAGTACACGGTAAACGTAGTCCTAGAATATTAATTAGTACACGGTAAACGTAGTCCTAGAATATTAATTAGTACACGGTAAACGTAGTCCTAGAATATTAATTAGTACACGATAAACATAGTCCTAGAATATTAATTAGTACACGGTAAACGTAGTCCTAGAATACGAATTAGTACACGGTAAACGTAGTCCTAGAATATGAATTAGTACACGGTAAACGTAGTCCTAGAATATGAATTAGTACACGGTAAACGTAGTCCTAGAATATGAATTAGTACACGGTAAACATAGTCCTAGAATATTAATTAGTACACGGTAAACATAGTCCT
Source organism: Salvelinus fontinalis (assembly GCF_029448725.1). Taxonomy (NCBI): domain Eukaryota; kingdom Metazoa; phylum Chordata; class Actinopteri; order Salmoniformes; family Salmonidae; genus Salvelinus; species Salvelinus fontinalis. The sequence continues at coordinate 58,306,379 of NC_074675.1, forward strand.
AGAATATTAATTAGTACACGGTAAACATAGTCCTAGAATATGAATTAGTACACGGTAAACATAGTCCTAGAATATTAATTAGTACACGGTAAACGTAGTCCTAGAATATGAATTAGTACACGGTAAACGTAGTCCTAGAATATGAATTAGTACACGGTAAACGTAGTCCTAGAATATTAATTAGTACACGGTAAACGTAGTCCTAGAATATGAATTAGTACACGGTAAACGTAGTCCTAGAATATTAATTAGTACACGGTAAACGTAGTCCTAGAATATGAATTAGTACACGGTAAACGTAGTCCTAGAATATGAATTAGTACACGGTAAACGTAGTCCTAGAATATGAATTAGTACACGGTAAACGTAGTCCTAGAATATGAATTAGTACACGGTAAACGTAGTCCTAGAATATGAATTAGTACACGGTAAACGTAGTCCTAGAATATGAATTAGTACACGGTAAACATAGTCCTAGAATATTAATTAGTACACGGTAAACGTAGTCCTAGAATATGAATTAGTACACGGTAAACATAGTCCTAGAATATTAGGTCTCTATGGGTTTTTTCTCAGTATTTAGTCAGTACAGAACCTTCTAGTTCTATTGTTGTCATTTTAAAATGTTTGTAGTTTTGTCTTTGAGCTGTTCTTGTCAAGTGAATGTTCTGTATTATGTCATGCTTCACGTGGACCCCAGGAAGAGTAGCTGCTGCTAATAAAATACCAAGTTTGATTGAACGGCAGAAAACAACGAGAATGATGAGAGGTGGTTGCAGTATTTCGGCCATCTCTGTGACTGTGCTCACTGTGCTGTGAAGTGCTGAGAAGCCTTACTTCTCTATTCTGAGCAGAGAAACTGGGAAGGTGTGGAGCCTGTCCTTGAGCCGGCATGACTGACAGGAGAGTGATACTTTCACAAGTCCAACCACCTGGGGTCCATCCATATGCACACACTACTCTGGGTGGCCTCTCTATCACAGTGTGGGGTATTTGGCACTCTGCTGCTACTAAACCTGCCCCCCCACACACACACACAGCACAATAGAGAATCAGCCCTCTCTCAAAAACAACACCTTCCACCCAACAGAAACATGACGGGGGTCAAATCCACCCACTGTACTAGAGGAAGTCTAACACACACAGACCCACACACACACAGACCCACACACACACAGACCCACACACACACAGACCCACACACACACAGACCCACACACACACAGACCCACACACACACAGACCCACACACACACACACACACCACAGACAGACCCACACACACACACACACCACACCACAGACAGACCCACACACACACACACACACACCACAGACAGACCCACACACACACCACACCACAGACAGACCCACACACACCACACCACAGACAGACCCACACACACACAGACCCACACACACACAGACCCACACACACAGACCCACACACACAGACCATACCTGTCGTCCCCCAGCAGATGGACAGCCTCCCCGGAGCCGAACATGGACCAGGCCGAAGAAGTCTGGATGGGAGTCAGACTGGGTAGGAACGTACCATCTCTACCCTTTAGGGGGGGCCCAGGGGAGCTGGGCTGGGAATGAGACACTCTCAACAGAGACTAGAGAGAGTGGATATGGGGAGAGAGAGAGGGGGAGAGAGAGACCCCGACAGAGAGAGAGACCGACCGACAGAGAGAGACCCCGACAGAGAGAGAGACCCCGACAGAGAGAGAGACCCCGACAGAGAGAGAGAGACCCCGACAGAGAGAGAGAGACCCCGACAGAGAGAGAGAGACCCCGACAGAGAGAGAGAGACCCCGACAGAAAGAGAGAGACCCCGACAGAGAGAGAGACCCCGACAGAAAGAGAGAGAGGGGGAGAGAGAGACCGACAGAGAGAGGGGGAGAGAGAGACCGACAGAGAGAGGGGAAGAGAGAGACCGACAGAGAGAGGGGGAGAGAGAGACCGACAGAGAGAGGGGGAGAGAGAGACCGACAGAGAGAGAGAGAGGGGGAGAAAGGGACCGACAGAGAGGAGAGAGGGAGAAAAAAACAGTTATGAAATCTTTGCATGTTGTAATATACGAGGTTTGAAGTCCTCTGCTTTTGGACTAAAGAGCAGAAACCCAGACTTCCTGAAAGAAATGGATGATGCTGATATTGTAGTACTACAGGAAACATGGTGCAGAGGTGATGTTTCCACTGGCTGTCCACTAGGTTATAGGGAGATAATCCTACCATCCACCTAATTAAAAGGAATCAGACAGGGCAGAGACTCGGGGCAGGGCAGAGACTCGGGGCAGGGCAGAGACTCGGGGCAGGGCAGAGACTCGGGGCAGGGCAGAGACTCGGGACAGGGCAGAGACTCGGGGCAGGGCAGAGACTCGGGGCAGGGCAGAGACTCGGGACAGGGCAGAGACTCGGGGCAGGGCAGAGACTCGGGACAGGGCAGAGACTCGGGGGGAAGGCTATTATGGTATGAATCTGAACTAACTCATTCAATCGAATTGATCAAAACAGGAGAATTCTTTATCTGGTTAAAAATCAACAAGGAGGCTATCTTGACAGATAAAAACGTCTTCCTCTGTGCCACATACATTCCCCCCTCAGAGTCACCCTACTTCAACGAAGAGAGCTTCTCCATTCTAGAGGGAGAGATGAGTCACTTTCAGGCCCAAGGCAACGTACTGGTCTGTGGAGACCTGAATGCTAGAACAGCAGAAGAACAAGACACTATTAACAGTCATGGGGATAAACACCTACCAGGAAGCAACAACCTCCCCCCCCCCCCCCCCCCCCCCCACAATCCCCGACCCCCCCCCCCCCCAGTCCTCGACCCCCCCCCCCCCCACAGAAACAACTATGACAAAGTAAAAAACTCAAACGGAGCACAGCTCCTGAGGCTCTGTCGAACGCTGGGTCTGTACATAGTCAATGGCAGGCTGAGAGGAGACTCTTTTGGTAGGTACACCTACAGCTCATCCCTTGGCAGCAGCACTGTAGACTACTTCCTCACCGACCTAAACCCAGAGTCTCTCAGAGCCTTCACAGTCAGCCCACTACCACCTCTCTCAGAGCCTTCACAGTCAGCCCACTAACACCTCTCTGAGCCTTCACAGTCAGCCCACTAACACCTCTCTCAGAGCCTTCACAGTCAGCCCACTAACATCTCTCTCAGAGCCTTCACAGTCAGCCCACTAACACCTCTCTCAGAGCCTTCACAGTCAGCCCACTAACACCTCTCTCAGAGCCTTCACAGTCAGCCCACTAACATCTCTCTCAGAGCCTTCACAGTCAGCCCACTAACACCTCTCTCAGAGCCTTCACAGTCAGCCCACTAACACCTCTCTCAGAGCCTTCACAGTCAGCCCACTAACACCTCTCTCAGAGCCTTCACAGTCAGCCCACTAACACCTCTCTCAGAGCCTTCACAGTCAGCCCACTAACACCTCTCTCAGAGCCTTCACAGTCAGCCCACTAACACCTCTCTCAGAGCCTTCACAGTCAGCCCACTAACACCTCTCTCAGAGCCTTCACAGTCAGCCCACTAACACCTCTCTCAGAGCCTTCACAGTCAGCCCACTAACACCTCTCTCAGAGCCTTCACAGTCAGCCCACTAACACCTCTCTCAGAGCCTTCACAGTCAGCCCACTAACACCTCTCTCAGACCACAGTAAATTCACAGTGTATCTGAAAAGAGTGGAACCCAACCATGAAGCATCACGGCCCAATAAATGACATGGTACTAAACAGGCCTATAGATGGAGTGAGAACAGAAATCTACCAAAAAGCAATTAGTAGCAACAAAAAAAAAATCTCTCCTGGACAACTTTTTAGCCTTAACATTCTCTTGCAGCAATGGTGTAAATTTGTCCGTTTGGAATATAAACTTTATATTTGACAAATGAACCTCCTTGGCTAATCTAAAGACACATAAGAACAAACCAGAAATAACAGAGAATGAAAAATGGTTTGATAATTGATAGTTTGATGATTGGAGAAATCTGAAGAAGTCACTGAGAAATATTTCTAATCAAAAACCCAGAGAACCAGACAACAAAAATATGGGGAAACACTAAAGCAATACAAACCCTAAGAACAAAGGAACATTAGAAATCAAATGGATGGAGTTGAGGAATAATGAGAATCAAACCACTTCTGGGAGAACTGGAATAAAATAAACAAACCTCACCATTTGGCTGTCCAAAATGGGGATATGAGGAGAAATCACTTGCAAACCTCTACAGCAATATAACAAACAGCACAGAACAACAAGATATACAAGAACATTTACAAATCTTTGAATCAGCAGTCAACGCCTATCAGAATCCTGTGGATACCCCAATTACAGAAGAACTATTGGAAAAACGATCTCCAACCCAAAAAGGCCTGTGGTCCAACACTATTTAATATCTACATTAATGAATTAACAACAAGCCAACAGACTTCTTCTTCTTCCAACCCTATTACAGGGGCTGAGTCACTGGCTTACTGGTGCTCTTTCATGCCGTCCCTAGGAGGGGTGCGTCACTTGAGTGGGTTGAGTTACTGAGGTGATCTTCCTGTCTGGGTTGGCGCCCCCCCCTTGGTTGTGCTGTGGTGGAGACCTTTGTGGGCTATACTCGGCCTTGTCTCAGGATTGTAAGTTGGTGGTTGAGGATATCCCTCTAGTGGTGTGGGGGCTATACTCGGCCTTGTCTCAGGATTGTAAGTTGGTGGTTGAGGATATCCCTCTAGTGGTGTGGGGGCTATACTCGGCCCTGTCTCAGGATTGTAAGTTGGTGGTTGAGGATATCCCTCTAGTGGTGTGGGGGCTATACTCGGCCTTGTCTCAGGATTGTAAGTTGGTGGTTGAGGATATCCCTCTAGTGGTGTGGGGGCTATACTCGGCCTTGTCTCAGGATAGTAAGTTGGTGGTTGAAGATATCCCTCTAGTGGTGTGGGAGCTGGGCTTTGGCAAAGTGGGTGGGGTTATATCCTTCCTGTTTGGCCCTGTCCGGGGGTATCATCGGATGGGGCCACAGTGTCTCCTGACCCCTCCTGTCTCAGCCTCCAGTACTTATGCTGCAGTAGTTTGTGTCGGGGGGCTAGGGTCAGTTGGTTATATCTGGAGTACTTCTCCTGTCTTATCCGGTGTCCTGTGTGAATTTAAGTATGCTCTCTCTAATTCTCTTCTTCTCTCTTTCTCTCTCTCGGAGGACCTGAGCCCTAGGACCATACGTCAGGACTACTGGGCATGATGACTCCTTGCTGTCCCCAGTCCACCTGGCCGTGCTGCTGCTCCAGTTTCAACTGTTCTGCCTGCGGCTATGGAACCCTGACCTGTTCACCGGACGTGCTACCTGTCCCAGACCTGCTGTTATCAACTCTCTAGAGACAGCAGGAGCGGTAGAGATACTCTCAATGATCGGCTATGAAAAGCCAACTGACATTTACTCCTGAGGTGCTGACTTGCTACACCCTCGACAACCACTGTGATTATTGTTATTTGACCCTGCTGGTCATCTATGAACATTTGAACATCTTGGCCATGTTCTGTTATAATCTCCACCCGGCACAGCCAGAAGAGAACTGGCCACCCCTCATAGCCTGGTTCCTCTCTAGGTTTCTTCCTAGGTTCTGGCCTTTCTAGGGAGTTTTTCCTAGCCACCGTGCTTCTACACCTGCATTGCTTGCTGTTGGGGGTTTTAGGCCGGGTTTCTGTACAGCACTTTGAGATATCAGCTGATGAAAGAAGGACTATATAAATACATTTGATTTGTCTCAGTGAAACAGGGCTGCCCAATAAGTCCAACACTATTTAACATCTACATTAATGAATTGGCAAAAACATTAGAAGAATTGGCAGCACCTGGTCTCACCCTACACAACACTGAAATCAAGTGTCTGCTGTACGCAGATGACCTGGTGCTGCTGTCTCCCACTAAGGAGGGGTTACAGCAGCATCTAGATCATCCTAAAGAAAACTAAAATAATGATATTCCAAAAAAGGTCGGGAAATAAGGATGACAAATCTAAATTCTATTTGAACACAGTTCTATTAGAACACACCAAAAACGACACGTATATAGGACTAAATATCAGCAACACAGGTAGCTTTCACAGGGCTGTGAACGAGCTGAGAGACAAAGCAATATAATCTATAACATTAAAAGGAACAT